>NC_058413.1:26505344-26762693 GCF_002201575.2 Neomonachus schauinslandi | reverse complement strand
TTAAAAAAAAAAAAAAAAAAAAAAAAAAATAAAGTTGCAGGGGCGCCTGGGTGGCTCAGTCGTTAAGCGTCTGCCTTCAGCTCAGGTCATGATTCCAGGTCCTGGGATCGAGCCCCACATTGGGCTCCCTGCTCAGCGGGAAGCTTGCTTCTCCCTCTCCCACTCCCCCTGCTTGTATTCCCTCTCTCGCTGTGTCTCTCTCTGTCAAATAAATAGATAAAATCTTTTTTAAAAAATTTAAAAAAAAATAAAGCTGCAGAACAATATGTGTAGTAGGATTTCCTTCCCATTACAGAATTCGTGTCATTAATACATGTTATACATGGAAAAATATGGAAGAATATATATCACGCTTTTAACCTTGTTTATCTCTGAAGCAAGAGATTATAGGATTCTTTTACTTTATAAGTCATCTTACATGTTTACTGTTTAAATTTTTCTGTTTAAATTTTTTGAAATATTGTGTGTTTATATTCAGAAAAAAAGAGTGAAGATTCTAAAATACAATTTAAATTCTTTTTTTAAAAAAAGATTTTATTTATTTGACAGAGAGAGACAAAGCAAGAGAAGGAACACAAGCAGGGGGAGTGGGAGAGGGAGAAGCAGGCTTCCCGCGGAGCAGGGAGCCCGATGCGGGGCTCGATCCCAGGACCCCGGGATCATGACCTGAGCTGAAGGCAGACAGACACTCAATGACTGAGCCACCCAGGCGCCCCTACAATTTAAATTCTTATTTTGAATAAGCCTCTTGTCCATATTTAAGCCTATATCTAGCCATATTAGTCATTTATTTTTAAGATTTCCATTAAGACTTCTGGTCTAGTATTTTTGTGAAAGCATTCACAGTTCAAATAATCCATGCAATAAATATGACTATAAACTCTTTTCTTTTTATAGGAGTTTGCTGTTGACCCAGAGAAAATACAGCTGTATTCTTTGTATCATTCACTCCATCATTATAAGTATCATGTTTATCTGATATGTAAAGATGAGGTAATTTTTTTCATTTATTTAAAAAAGAAATGTTTTTCTGAACTTTAAGGAGACTATAGCTATAGTATTTTTTTAATGTCTTAGAATTGTTAAAAAATACATGTGTCTATAATTGTCTTGTAAGTAATGTTATTCTGAGTCTCTCTGTTATGTGTTGTGCTCATATTAATCTGAGGCTCTTCCAGAGCTGTAAGTGGTAATGTTTTTAAACTGTTTGCTTAACTTTATGCTTTATGCTTGCTTTACATTGCCATAATAAATGGTACTTGATTTCATTTTCTTCCCTCATAATCCATCATGATCCTGCCTTAATTCACTTCAGTCACTGCTTTGATATCGTGCTGTCTTCCTTATCACTAAAATGGCCTTCTCCCACTTAATTGCTGAGAAAGGGGTTTTTGTACATGGTCAGGAAGAAATGATAGTTAAAATTTAATTGTAACTTTTACGTATCATAATTTAAGTTGCTCAGAAGTTATATATGACAATAATACCACTTTGTGGGTGGGATAGAATGATCAAGTTCCTCAAAGCTTAAATGGCTGTGGACTAGACTTTTTTATCAGCACTACCAGCTGTTTAAGAGTTAAGTTGTGGATTGAGGCTACACTTGATGTATTTGATGATAATAGATGGAAAGATGTTCATAAATCTAACCTAGCAAAGGAGAAAATAAAGATTGTCATGCAAAATATGATGACTATTTTTACATTGCTCTGAATTGCAGAATTCACCCCAAAATTTGTCACTTAGCTTTTAACACAATTGGAAGGAATTCAGAAGTTTGAACCATTTTTTTTCCTAGCCTTCCTCTTTGCCCTCATGGAGCTAAAAATGATAGGATTAGACTTCACCCAAATTTATATGAAATAATCATTCTCCACGGATGGCATTTTTTTTTAAATCCATATTTGTAGGTGTATTCATAAAATCCTTTTCATTCAAGATACAGAAACCATAAACCCTTATGAAGAGCTCATAAAGTGATAAGTATAAGCTAATGTGGTCATTCTCTTTATTTTAGATTTCTTCTGTGCAGAAAAGAAATGAAGACTTAGGACAGGAAGAAATTGTTCAACTTTGTATGAAAAATGTAAAATGGGTGGAAGACCTTTTTGAAAAATTCGGAGAACTTCTAAATCATGTACAGCAGAAATGTTCCTAACATTTCCACGGAAGTTCCGTCTGTGTTATAGCACTAATGAACTGGCAGAGATGGGGGGCCACAGGGGGTGTGGGGCCTCAGATAAGTGAGTGTGAAGCGGTGGTCTCCTGTGGGCACACCTGCTTTGCTCTTAGAACTTACTGGTGACCTCTGCTGAAGGACAGTGGTGCTGCCCAGGAAGTCAGGCCTTTGGAAATGGACCTAAAATCCCACCACATTTTTATCCTAATGAATGATTTTTCTATTTTGTAAACCATTGGGTAACTGAGTTTTATTTTCAGAAATGTTTTTTGACAAATGATGAAGCATGCACTAAATATAATTTTTCTTTACTGCTAGAGAGATAACACTTCAGTAACTTGATTATTTTTTTCCTGACTCTGACTAAACACCAGAACAAAAGAGAGGTGGCACCAAACGCCTATGTTTATATTTGTGTCTGGCCACAAAATGGAAAGTATTGTACATTATGTAAACAGATCTGGTGTGATGTGACATTTTGTATGAGAATATCCTCAATTTAAAATATGAAATTCAGAAACTGCATTCTGCTTTACGAACTCCTTTTACTCTTAACATGTTCAGGAAACTGGATGTGGAATTGGTGCAATTCTAGGACTGCTTTTTGTGTCAAATTATATTGTAATGAAAAAAACAATGACATACTATTTTCCCTATCTCAAAGAAAAGTATTTTCCTTTATACTGTTTTTTCCTTTGGAAAAATTTTTCAATTGTACATTTTATTTCACTAATAGTTGTATTTTTCACAAGGAAAATGTGGTTATAATTATGTTTGTTGTATCTGTACTACACTTTTCATTATTTTCAGTAAATCTTATTTAGTTATATATTGAATTTCTATTGTGAATTCTATCTTGAGGTAACCATTTTTGTTTATATGGATTTGCTTCAGTGTTATCCAGAATATGCATTCAGTACTAGAATTAGTGTAGCTTTATAAGTGGAGTTGTGTTAGACACTGCAGTCATTTTCTAATTCATGAAAATCGACTCCTTACTAGTACTTGATTAACCGATTTGTCAAAATCAGAATTAACCACCATTATACATTTGGAAGAATAAAATTTATAATTAAGCGACATGCAGTGTTAAACACAGCTTACCTAACTCTTAGAACTGGAAGTGGTAGAACTCTCCTTTTGGTGCCTTTCCAACTTTTATACACACTGTTGTAGCTTTCTTTAGTTTGATAGCTAGTGTTTCAAGTAGTTTAGCTGAGACAGTGAATGTATTAGGTTCAACATGACCTTTTGTTTTATTTGTGTTTGCCAACAGGATGCCTTATTTGTTTGAGAAAAGATTTACTAGTGTCCTTCTAAACGATCTCCTTTTTTAGGATTCTAAAGAAGTTGTTAATCATCATACTTTTTATTTTACCACCATTTAGTGCCTTAAGTCCTATCAAGAAAGCAGTGTTCCTGCTCAATGCCCAAATAAGACGTGCTTATGTGGACATTGCTGTTGTCTTGATTTTGAGTTAACAGGCCAACTTCTTATACTTAAAACCTTGGTAAACTGGCAAAAAATTAAAGATAACATGTGACTTGATTTGAGAATGAAACATTGTAGCATTGAGTAGAAAATGAGTATTTGAGTTAAGCTTACATATTTATTTCTGATGGTTATCTTATTAAAAGCAATAATCCTTAATCAAACAATCATTGTACCTGCCATTAGACAAGGTAATAATAGAAGTTTCTCTCAGTGGTTAAATATTCCATTTCTGAAAGCTTTTAAAAAGACCCGTTTAAACAGTTTATTTTGAAAACAAAAGTAACCTATTAGATTCATTTTGCCTAACTCAAATGAGACTTATCAGCAGTGAGAGCATCATAAAATTGATTTTGCCAAGTGGAGAAGAGTAGGAAGCAGCCATATTTCTTTCTGATATTGATTCTGGACAGAATTGGTTTCTTTCATTTATGAAGTGCAGAGTAGATAACTACATCTCCTAGTGTAGTGTTATACGTACATGTCTTTACTCCCCCCAGCTTACTTTCCTGAATCATTGATGGTTAAACGTTTTTAAGTTAAGCTGTCATGCATTTAGGTAACACTTGAAGTACATGTTTGAAATCACTAGCCACATCTCCTTCGTAAGGCCCATGGAAAACAGGGACATTTTCTTAAAGTTGATCTTATGTTTCCTATAGAAAATAATCCATTTCCTTTTCAACTGCAGTTGCCCCTCAAAATGTTGGCAATTGTATTCATTGTAGTAAAACAAGTGTTTTCATAATATCAGAGGCCAAGTCTTTGATAACTGCCTGAAAGAGACCCAGTTGTTTTGCACGGTCTTCTCTCATTTGATCATGTATTATAGGCAAGGACATCAAACTTGGGCCTTAGCAAAAAGTGGGACTCTTATTATGATGTCCATTCATGAGTCCTTTCTTTGTATGAAGTTGAATAAATACCTAGCTGGTTAGCATTCACATTCCTTGCCAGGGAGTTTGAAATTTATAATATAGAAATAATTTTAGGTTGTAGATAGAGTTAAAGAGGTAAAGCACATATTGCCACCACCCAGGAAAACATTTTTAAGAAAGATTGGATTTTCCTCCCTACAGATACCTGGAAATAATTTAATATAAAAAATCATTTTGTGTTGGTGTTTATTTGTAGTTCAGATTAGTGGTTATAGAAGGGGCTTCCTTGTTCCCATTTTCATGATAACCCAGTTTCCACTTATTTGATCCTCTAATGAAGTCACAAATTTATCATGACTTATGAATTATCATGGTAAGTCAACAATAGAAACCGTCCATATTTCTATTATACTATCAAATAGAAAACATTGGTGGGATGGAAAAATCGTAATTTAAAACAGCTTAGAAAATGTTCAGATTACCTTTAAGTTTCTAAATTTCTTTAAATTTCTAAAGCTTTTAAAAGTGAAAATTACAGGTGATTCATACCTTATTACTCTTTTCAGAGCTTTCCTCGCATTTTTTAAAGTCTCCTTTTAATATATATATTTATTTTTGTTGAAACAGCTGTTTTCCAGTCTATGATTTTGGAGTTATACCCATAAAACCAATATAGCAGCAAGGTTATTGAATCAGCTTTGGGTCCCAAAAGTTGCTTCAGATGTGCAAGTTGTGAATTTTACTGTATTTGTAGAATACAATTTTTGTTTTAAACTGTAGTTCCATCTGCTTCTCAGAAATGCTTTTCAGATAGAGTAAACTGTCCCAGGATAACTGCTTCTACCTGTGTCAATTGCATTTGACACATAACTGCACAAATGAACAATGTACACTATTGGTTGTGCATTAACTTACATGTACAACTTTTGGCATCTATGTTCACAAATGCATGTTTTCGAAAATCACCTTTATTTATAAGTGACAATAATTGAAGTTAAGGATACAAAGAAACCTGCATTTGTAGCCCAGAGTTTTAAGTGGTCCATAATACAATGTATGGAAATGTGAAAGACAATTTTGTATATTTGTTTGTTACTAACTCAGATCATTAAAATGAAAACAATTTTTTAAACAACAAAATCAGAATGTTTTGAGGTTTTTTTTTTAAGAACTGAAAACTGAGGTATTCTATTATCCAAAAGCATCATCACGTTATAAATTCTTCACACCACACATAGTATGTTATAAAGTCCTAAACGAAGTTATTAGGAACAAATCTATATAAGCTATTGAGTACGTAAAAATGAATTTATCCTGATTCCTTAATTTTCAGATTAAGATCCTGCCTTTACCTTCATATGATTTTTAAAAACAGTATTTCAAGTAAATATATATTCAGCATATTTGCTGTGTTTTAATTTTTTTTTTTTTTAAGTAATCTCTAGGGGTGTCTGGGTGGCTCAGTCGCTTAAGCGTCTGCCTTCGGCTCAGGTCATGATCATGGGGTCCTGGGATCGAGCCCCGCATCAGGCTCCCTGCTTGGCACGGAGTCTCTTCCCTCTCCCTCTGCCTCTCCCCCTGCTCCTGCTTTCTGTCTCTCAAATAAATAAAATCTTTAAAAAATAAATCTCTACACCCAGCATGGGGCTCAAACTCACGACCTGAGATCAAGAGTTGCACACTCCACTGACTGAGCCAGCCAGGCGCCCCAGTTTTGATCGTAAAAGCACTTTTCATTCCTTGACTTATTTTATGTTGTTCAAAACTAAATCTAATCAATGATCTCTATCAAAAAGTTTTTAAAACTCTGTAACATCGCTGTTTTATTCCCCATTGTTTGCTAAAATTGTGTTCATTTAGAAAATAGTCATTCAAGTATCTTAGAAAATAGTCATTATTAAAATTATCCATATTGCAAACCTAAATGATAGCACTTCTACCCTGCTTTGTTCATGTCCTGTTACTCTCTGGTTCTTTTTATTAGTGTTTTTTAAAATGAATTTTGTATCTCAGGGAAGCTCTCTAAAATCAATTATTTAACCCGACCTTCTCAAGGAAGATGTGAAAGAGGATACCTCTCCTTGTTTTCCATACGGAAATGTTTTTATTACCAGAAAAATAATAAAGCGACATACTTAACTGTTTAAAAAAAAAAGTCAAAAAATATGAAAGTGTAAAGAAAAAGGTATAAACCACTTTCTTAACTCTTGACATCAGCCTAAAACATGCTTTCAATTCCCAATTTAGGATGGATCACAAAATTAGGTATTATGGATTGGCCATTTTCTGTGGTGTGGCTCTTTTTTTAAATGTTATTTTAAATCCAATTAACATACAGTGTATCATTAGTTTCAGATGTAGATAGAGTTCAGTTATTCATCAATTGCATATAACACCCAGTGCTCATTACATCAGGTGCCTTCCTTAATGCCCATCACTTGGTTACCCCATCCCCTCACCCACCTCCCCTCCAGCAATCTGGTGTGGCTTTAAGTAAATTCCTAGATTTCAGAGATACTTGTGTTTAAATGAAGATAAAGACACATTGCAAAGTGAAATAGAAACTATCCGGATTATTGATCATTTTAGGTTATGTATATATATATCTGTTCTTCAGATAGCATGAATAATTTAGAGCTGACTGGTTTCAAATAAAAGGATACAATTACCTACTAGTCTATTGTTAAACCTTATCTATTTTCTGATGTTAATCAGGAGTCAAGAAATTGCTTTGCAAGAATAACTTCTGTTTTACATATAATTTATCTGTGATGCATGGGGAGATATTTTCACCCAAATCAAAGATTTTCTTTTAATTTAGCTCCTTTCACAGTATTTAGAATGAGGCAACAGTGAAAATCACTTAAAACCTAGAATAAAAAATAATGGACATTGTAGAAATGTTTTTCCTAAATTGCAGCAAGAATGCGCTTTCTCCGGGCGCCTGGGTGGCTCAGATGGTTAAGCGTCTGCCTTCGGCTCAGGTCATGATCCCAGGGTCCTGGGATCGAGTCCCGCATCGGGCTCTCTGCTCCTTGGGAGCCTGCTTCTCCCTCTGCCTCTCTCTCTCTCTCTCTGTCTCTCATAAATAAATAAATAAAATCTTTAAAAAAAAGAATGCGCTTTCTCTTGTCCTTCTGCTCTTCACAATCTTTCCATGGCTTTTCATTGCCTTTAACCCAGACTCTAATCACAGTTTAAAAGCACTTTATGAAATGAAATGGTCCTTCCTTACCTCTCCTGCCCTTTTTTCCCCATTTGTGACCCAGGCTTAAGGAACATCTTTAAATTCCTCCAATGTGTGTTTTTTCTTGCCTCCAGTCCTTCATGTTCCCTTTGCTGAACTAGGCTTCCTTCATCTCCTAATTCTCCAGATTTCACCTTAACATCACTTCTTTTGGATCAGACTAGGTTTTAAGTCTCTGAATCAGATTATGTGCCCTATGATTCCTTTAATGTAGCATTTACTACACTTTTTTAAGGTTGCTTGATTGGTGGTCTTTCTAGTGTTATCATATGATGGGACCTATGTGTGTTTTGCTCACCATTGCATTCCCAGCATCTAGTGCAATATCTGATCCCATTAAATATTTAACAAATAACTGGATATATGAAAGAAAAGTCACAGGGAACATTAAAAAGCTAAAAACAGGACAGTATTCATTGGATTTTGCAATAAAGGCATTAATGACCTTAGTGAGCAGTAAGTAATTGCAACATCGGAAGAAAGTGACAATACCAAGAGTTCGTATAATAGAAAAATTACTGGTATTTTATGAAAAAGTGAAATGTAGTGGCCATGATTTTTCATATTTTGTCCTCATCTGCAGAGAACCCAGGGACCATGATTTCACATTCCTCTGTCCTTTGGGCTCAAGGCTCCAGCTGGAATAATTAGGGAACAAAGTCCCAGTAAAAGTAAGTGAATGTTTCTGTTAAAAGTAGTCACTGTGAGCAAAATACTCTGAAGAGGGAGTGTTTATCTACTTGGGGAGTGTCAGGCAGGGCTTCATGGAAGTAGTAATGATTAAGCCAAGTCTCAAAGGTTGGGAAGAATTTTACACATAGCTGGATGAAGAAAAAGGCATAATACTTAGTTTGTATTCAGGAGAATGGTTTCTGTTTGCCACTAAGCTAGCTCTGTCCTCAGGCATGTCGTGTGAAGCCTAATCTGGATCTATTTTCTCATCCTGAGAGTGATTCTAAAGCTATTAATATTCTTTGATTCCAGGGAGACTGTAATGTTGAGAGAAATGCAAAGTTGTTCAGTGGCAGCACCAAAAGGGAGGTATGGCAGAACGGGAAAAATGATTTTACTACATTATTTCCAAGCTTTTACTAACTTTCAAGGCTTAGATCAAAATGATTAATAAGCAGGTAATTTATACACACACGCACCGCGGCAGCACTTAGTTTATCTTGTGACAATAGTATAAGATTAATTAGAAACATGTCTGCTATCAGCAGTCCGTTGTGAAGTACTTAAGGTCATATCTACATTGTCTTCATCTTTGTAGCTCCAATAATATAAATTCTTTTACACAATAGGCACCTAACAGGTGTGTGTGTGTTGAACAGATGGGTGGTATATACATGAGTGGTCGTTTAGAATCAGTCTAAAGTGTTTTCAAGCCAGCCTGTAAATAGTTCAAAATGCCATTATTGTCAGTGGTCCATTCCCTTTCTCTTTCTATGTTAAAAAGAAAACATCTCTCAGTTGCCTGGCTGGCTCATTTAGAAAAGCATGCAACTCTAGATCTCAGGGTTGTGAGTTTGAGCTCACATTGAGTGTGAGCTCTCATTATACCCATCCTTTGCAAGTCATGCTCCTTGTTCTTACTGTGCTTGCTTCTCAACAGACCAAAGTCCATTCTCTTAATTCTTATATTTAACTTCCACCTAATCTTTGGAAGTGAATGGGCTATCATCATGTCTTTAAGCAGCGAAGCAAGAGAATTCAAAACACTAGCAACAGCTTAACTGAAAGAACCAGGTTTCAGACTGAATGTTTTAAATTAGCCTTGTTTACCTACTCTTTTATCAATGACTTAAAAACTGTTAATGGGCCAATCAGTAGAAGGTCTTTTCAATACCAGTTCTCCATTGAGTTAATTATAAGATAACGATATTTGACTTAAGTAAAAGTCAGGAAGTCAAGGTTTTTTACAGGCGATGCTAATGCAAATGCATTAACATTATCACAGGAGTTTGCAAACAATTCACTATCAAAAAGATTATGTATTAAAGCACCATTCACAAAGCATTGCAAAGCAAAAATTTACCATTTTGAAGAATGCCCACGCCCATGAACAACACTGTGCCATCCAAATGAGAGAAGTCATCACTGACTGGTAGGTGAGCACCACTATATTCCCTTTCTTGGGCTGCTATCACAAAATACCATAGACTTAGGTAGTTTAAACAACAGAAACTTATTCCCCACAGTTCTGGATGCTCTAAGTCCCAGATCAAGGTCCAGAAGTCAGTTCATGCTGAGGGCTCTCTTCCTCGCTTGCAGATAGCTACCTTCTTGCTGTGTCCTCATGTGACAGAGAGCAAGTTCTCTGGTGTCTTATAAGGGCATTAATCCCAACATCAGCACCCCATACTTATGACCTCATTTAACCCTAATTACCTTTCAAAGGCTTCATCTCCAAATGCCATCACATTGAGGGTTAGGGCTTCAACATATGAATTAGGGGCAGGGGCCAAAATCATTCAGTCCATAACAGTAACTGAGGTGTCAACTATGGCAAGTTGAAAGCCTGCCCTGCAAATAAATAGTCATCCCTGATTGGCTTAAAATCCAGAAGCAAGAACGTAGTTCTTATACAACCCCTCTCTTCAGAGGGTCACAATGAAACTCCCTTAGCATAGAGGTCAAAAACTTGCCACTTTGAACTTCACATAGGCAGTAATATACTGTCAGTTCGTAAATAAACCTTACCTTTCCCTCGCTTCCACTGTCATTTTCTTGGTCCAAGCCACCATCAACTGTCAGGATAAGGTAACCTCTGAATTGTTGTCTCCCCACTTCCTGTCTTGCTTTCCTTCCATCCATTCTCCACTCAGCACTCAGTGATTTTATTTTATTTTTTTTAAGATTTTATTTATTTATTTGACAGAGAGAGACACAGCGAGAGAGGGAACACAAGCAGGGGGAGTGGGAGAAGCAGACTCCCTGCCGAGCAGAGAGCCCGATGCAGGGCTCAATCCCAGGACCCTGGGATCATGACCTGAGCCGAAGGCAGACACTTAACGATTGAGCCACCCAGGCGCCCAGCACTCAGTTATTTTAAACAACTGGTCATGTGCCTCCCCATTGGAAACCCTTCAATGCAGTCTATTGCTCTTAGAAGAAAGACCAAAATTTACACCTGAAACTAATATAACACTGTATGTTAATTATACTGAAATTAAAAAGAAAGAAAGAATAAGGGCCAGAATGGCAACTTCCATCTAGTCCCAGTAACAGGGACTAGATAAAGCTTTCTGCCTTAAAAAGGAGGACAAAATTGCGAAAATGGTTTTCAAACATTAAATAATAGGCAGCCTGGGACAGACAGTAATCCCTAGAGCAGGGAGATGAGCTCTACAGTTGTCCTGGCTACTGCCTAGAGAGAGTTTCTAGGCCACAGTATAGGAAGAGTGAATCCAAATGGAGCCTGTATGTCTTCTTAAATTAAGGAAGCAAACTTCAGTCTTTGGGGAGGCTGAGGCAGCTGGAATTTGCAGTGTAGAAGACCTGAGAGAAGAGAGTTGACGAAGACTGAATTCTGGAGATATGCAGAGGGTTCCAGCTAGTACTGATTCCAACTAATACCAGCTCACATGTAGGAGGAAGCTACCAAGGCCAAAAAAATGACCACCAGAAAGTCAAGTAGAACAATCCTCTGAGCTCACTCAGGAACTAGCAGGCTTCATGTTCCCACCAGTCAGATTGGAAAGACTTCCTAACACAGAACATCAGCAGAGTTCTCAGAAAATTATCTCACTAGTGCAACCGAATTGACCTAGACTAAAGGCTGTTCTGGACCCATCTAACAAAACCTAAAAGCTAGCTTTAAAAAGATTAAATGGTTTCCAAGTCACTTAATTGAATCCCAGAACAAAGCCCAAAAATATATAAAGGAATTTTTTAAAAATCCAACACCCAACAATGTAAAATTCACATTGTCATCAAATCAAAAATAACCAGGAATGCAAAAAGCAAGAAAATACAACTCTGGTGAAGATTTGTGCACTGTTGGTAGAAAAGTAAATTGGTACAGCCACTCTGAAAAACAATATGGAATTTACTTTAAAATTGGGTGGCTCGGGGCGCCTGGGTGGCTCAGTTGGTTAAGCGACTGCCTTCGGCTCAGGTCATGATCCTGGAGTCCCGGGATCGAGTCCCGCATCGGGCTCCCTGCTCAGCAGGGAGTCTGCTTCTCCCTCTGACCCTCCTCCCTCTCATGCTCTCTGTCTCTCATTCTCTCTCTCGCAAATAAATAAAAAAATCTTAAAATTGGGTGGCTCAGTTATTAAGCGTCTGCCTTTGGCTCGGGTCATGATCCCAGGGTCCTGGGATCGAGCCCCGCATCGGGCTCCCTGCTCTGTGGGAAGCCTGCTCCTCCCTCTCCATCTCCCACTCCCCCTGCTTGTGTTCCCTCTCTCGCTGTGTCTTTCTCTGTCAAATAAATAAATAAAATCTTAAGAAAAAATAGATGAATGGATAAAGAACATGTGGTATTTATACACAATGAAATATTACTTTGCCATAAAAAAGAATGAAATCTTGCCATTTGTGACAACATGGATGGACCTAGAAGGTATTATGCTAAGTGAAATAAGTCAGACAGAGAAAAACAAATACCATATGATTTCACTTATATGTGGAATCTAAAAAACAAAACAAACCAGCAAACAATGACAAAGAGAAACAGTTTATAAATACAGAGGATAAACTAGTGGTTGCTAGAGGTAGGCGGGAGGATGGGTGAATTAGATGAAGAGGATTAAGAGATACAAACTTCGAGTTATAAAATAAAGTCAGGGATAAAAGAACAGCATAGGGAATATAATCAATAATATTGTAATAACTTTGGTGACAGAAGGTAACTACACTCATTGTGGTGAGCATTTCATAATGTATATAATTATTGAATCATTATGTTGTACACCTGAAACTAATATATGTCAACTATACTTCAGTTAAAAATTGTTTAAAATTAAAAATACAACTCATATGAGAAGAAAGATCAATTTATAGAAACTGACCCAGAAAAGAGAAAAATGATACAATTAGCAGACAATGATTATAAAACAGCTATTATAAATATGCTCTAGGGGCGCCTGGGTGGCTCAGTCGTTAAGCGTCTGCCTTCAGCTCAGGTCATGATCCCAGGGTCCTGGGATCAAGTCCCACATCGGGCTCCCTGCTCAGCGGGAGGCCTGCTTCTCCCTCTCCCAATCCCCCTGCTTGTGTTCCCTCTCTCGCTGTCTCTTTCTCTGTCAAATAAATAAATAAATAATCTTTAAAAAAAAAAAAGATGTAAAAAATAAATAAATAAATATGCTCTAGTTGTTCAAGAAGGAGAGACATATAAGATATAAAAAAGGACATATATTGAACTTTTAGATCTCAAGACTATAATTTCTGACATGAAAAATATACTAGATGGGATTAACATCAGATTAGATATTTTAGAAGAAATTATTATTGAATTTGAAGATGCTGCAATAGAAACTATTCAAAATGAAACAGAAAAAAGACCCCCCCAAATTTTTTTTTTCCAAAATTTTTTTAAATAAGCTCTACACCCAATGTGGGGCTTGAATTAATGACCCCAAGATCAAGAGTCACATGCTCTTGCAACTGAGTCAGCTAGGTGCTCTAAGAGTAAAAAAAACTAATGATGTAACAATGAGGACTAGAGTAATCAAAGGAAAAAGAAAGAGATTACCAATATTAGGAATGAGAGTGAAGGTAATATTACAGAGCCTATAGACATTAAAAAGATAATAAGGAAATTATCATAACTTCATACCAATAAATTTGACAACTTAGAGCAAACGAACACATTCCTTGAACAGAAACTATCAGAGCTAGATAACCTGGTAACTTGAATTCAGTTTTGTATATTGGTTTGTACCCTGTAAACTTGATGAACTTTTTCATTGTTCTAATAGTTTTTTTCATGGATTCCTTGAGATTTTCTATATACAAGATCATTTCGTGCACAAATGGAGATAGTTTTGCTTTTCCTTTACAATCTGGATGCTTTTATTCCATTTTGTTGCCTAATTGCTCTGATTAGAACACCTAACACAATGTTGAAAAGAAGCAGACTTCCTTGTCTTGTTTTTGATCTTAGGGGACAGCATCCAGTTTTCACCATTAAGTATGATATTAGCTGTGGGTTTTCTGCAGATGTCCTTTATCAGGTTGGAAAAATCTTTTCTTTTCCTAGCTTGTTGAGGGTTTTTTTTTTTTTTCTTTTAAAGATTTTATTTATTTATTTGACACATAGAAAACAAGCAGGGGGAGTGACAAGCAGAGGGAGAGGGAGAAGCAGGCTCCCGCTGAGCAAGGAGCCCAATTTAGGGCCCGATCCCAAGACCCTGAGATCATGACCTGAGCCAAAGGCAGCCACTCAACCGACTGAGCCACCCAGGTGCCCCAAGGGCTTTTTTTTTTTTTAAGATTTTATTTATTTATTTGATTGGGGAGGAGAGAGAGAGAGAGAGCACACAAGCGGCGGGAAGGGAAGAGGGAGAGGAAGAAGTTTAGCAGGAGCCTGATGCAGGGCTTCATCCCAGGACCCTGGGATCATGACCTGAGCTGAAGGCAGCTGCTTAACCGACTGAGCCACCCTGGTGCCCCTTGTTGAGGGGTTTTTATCATGAAAGTGTAGTATTGGAATTTACCAAGTGCTTTTTCTACATATATTGAGATTGATCATTTGTTTTTTACTCTGTTGTTATGATTTCTTTTTTTTTTTAAGATTTTATTTATTTATTTGACAGAGAGAGAGACAGTGAGAGAAGGAACACAAGCAGGGGGAGTGGGAGAGGGAAAAGCAGGCTTCCCGCTGAGCAGGGAGCCCGATGCAGGGCTCGATCCCAGGACCCCAGGATCATAACCTGAGCCGAAGGCAGATGCTTAACAACTGAGCCACCCAGGCGCCCCTGTTGTTATGATTTCTTAATTGGTTTTCATATGTTAAACCAACCTTGCATTTTTCAGGTAAATCTTGGTCATGGTGTATAATTTTTTTTTTTTAAGTAGGCTCCACACTGAATGCGGAGCCCAATACTGGACTTGAACTCAAGACTTGAGATCAAGACCTGAGCTGAGATCAAGAGTCAGACACAACCCACTCAGCCACCCAGGTGCCCTGTAATTCTTTTTTTTAGGTTACTGGGTTCAGTTTGTTAGTACCTTGTTGAAGATTTTTTGCACCCATACTCCTAAGAGATACTAGCCCGCAGTATGTTTTTTCTTGTCATGTCTTTGTCTAGCTTTGATCATTGTTTTTCAGTAAATTTGAGAACTTTTCTTATTTCTTCAAATATTTTTATCTGCTCTTTTCTCTCTCTCCTCTCTTCTGATACTCCCAATATGTATGTTTTTATGAAATGTGTCCCACATTTCTCTGAGGCTCATCTCTCTTCATTCCTTTTGTTCTCTTTGTTCTTCAGTTTGCATAACCTCTATTGACCTATCTTCAAGTTTACTTATTCCTTCTTCTGCCAGTTCAAATGTACTGTTGAGCCCCTCTCATGAGTTTTAAATTTTCATTCATTTTAATTTTCAACTTCATAGTTTCCTTTTTTTTTATGATTTCTACATCTTTATTGATATTTGAAGGAACATTGTCATTATACCTACCTTTACTTCTTTAATTATGGCTTCCTTTATTTCTGTGAACATGTTCATAATAGCTTCTTTGATGTCTTTTTCTGATAAATCTGATATCTGGTCACTCTCTTAGACAAGTTCTGCTGCCTGCTTTTTCCTGGGGTATGGTCAAACTATTCTGTTTCTTTGCATTTGTCATAGTTTTTGTTGGAAACTGGATGTTTCAGACAATATATTGTAGCTTGTAGTAACTCTGAGTATTGGTCCTCACTGCTTTCTGGGACTTGTTACATGCTTATTTATTTAGGGCCTGGCTGGATTATTTCAATGACATCTCCCCTCCTTACTATGCCCTTGCATGGTGGTAAGCCTCTGGTGTTGCTCCTCAGAAAAAGTGCAGTTTTGGGTATGCCCACAATTACACTGAAATGACAGTGGTTTTGGTAGAGCTGTCTTCCTCTCTTTCCTTGAGACCACACCCAGCTGTTAAACATCACTAATTTCCAGCTGATTGCTCTATTTTTAAGTTTGTGCCTGGGCATAAATTGGTCTACAAATTACTCCAGTCAAGGTTCACTTGAAGGAAGAGTTTCTGAGTTCAGTGTTTGATATTTTTTCTGACCTCAGCTGTCATTTCCAGTTCTCTTATAAAAACCAGCCTATAGTTTAGCTTGTGTCAGAGATCTCCTCTCGATTGCCTTTCATTATAACCTGCACTTTTGTTGTGGGTACTCTTAGACTTGATCATCTCCATGCTCTGTTGCAAATGAAGTCAGTTCTTTTGGGAAGAGATTAGTAAAGTTATCTTTTTTATGATATGCTTCTCCTACCAGGCAAAATCTCTGAGCAAGGGTTCTAAAGCCAGGGAAGGCAAGCTTCTCTCTGAATAACATGCCCACTCTAGGAGCCGAGTGCTTGTTGTTGGGGTGGGGGGTGCGCAGTGCAGCCCTATGGGGTCTTCTTGGCTTGCTTCTCTTGGCATGGACCCACTACTTTATGAGCCAGGGCAAGGATGATCACAGTCTCGGTATTCTCAGCATGTTACACCCATAGTAGAGCCTCCATTTCATGAGTGGGAACTGGGCAGAAGAAAGGAGTCCCACTTCTCAACCATACTTACCCAGGACTTAGCCTCAAAACAAGTGGATGGGGGAAGGATGAGAAAAGCTGATGTTCTGCTACTCCCAGAAAGAAAGTCCTCCCACTCGGACCTGGGGGAATAAGAAACCCTACAGTCTCTGCCTTGCTGAACTGGGGAAAAGTGAGGGGGTTGTCTTGGTTCATTCAGTACTAAAGACTCTTGCCTTTCTTACCCAATTTTCACACATTTTCTTGAATAGATGTTTCTTCATGTTTTGTTTATACTTAGGGCCATTTCTAGAGGCTTTAAATGCTTTTTTTTTTTAAGATCTTATTTTTAAGTAATCTCTACACCCAACATGGCTCAAACCTACAACCCTGAGATCAAGAGCAGCATGTTCACTCAGTGAGCCAGCCAGACACTTCTAAATGATTGGTTTTTGAAAATAATTTTTACAGATTCATTGGTGAGTAGGTCAGTGGAAACTCCTCGCACTATCATGCCAGATGTCAATCTCCAGCTGTTAAAAATTTTTAAGTATATGATATAACACAAAAAATTCAATGGTCTATATTTGGTATAGGAGTTTTTGTATCATGTTTGCATGTGATAAAAATAATAATTATATATAATTGTAATATACTTAAAATAATAAGGGGTGCCTAGCTGGCTCAGTCGGTAGAGCATGGGATTCTTGATCTCGGTGTTGTAGGTTCAAGCCCTATGTTGGGTGTAGAGATTGCTAAAAATAAAATCTTAAAAAATCTTTTAAAAAGTATATATATATTTATATATAAATAATATATAACATATATGTAATAAAATGATTTTTAAAATTCAGATTAGGTTTTTTGAAGGTATTATATGCATAAAATATTAGGGAATATATTTTCTTTTAACTTTTGTTGTCCCTTAGTCCTCTTCTTTGTGTTCCATTTTTTATTATTATATGTAGTATTTATAAATATTAATCTTAATAGAAGCAGGGTCTGTTTTTTTTCTAAATCAGAGAACATCAAAACCTCCTTCCTTCAATTGGGAATTAAGCATTACTCCAAATACACTAGTTGGCACGATTAGGTTTTTATTATACATTGTGACTATAGGAGAGTGATTTACTAACTACACTGTATCCAGTTCTTTAAAAGAAAGGTTTTGTCAGTGGACTTAGAACTGCTTGTTCTGAACTTTGAAGTCATAACCTGACATCCCACTCATTGTTTATCTTGCTAAGTATGCTGTTATGGTCCATGCCCTAAGTGCTCTGTGTATATGTGTTTTATTAAAGAAAGGAGATGATTAGCTTAGTGGGTGTAATTTACTATTAATTCACTGCCTATAAAGACATTAACTCTCAAATCCCATTCATTGTAAACAACATCATTTTTTGGCTAACTGGAAAACAATATTTATAATTCATTACCTAATTTACTAAGCACCCATTCTGTATGAGGTACTTTGCTTTTGAGATTTACACAGCAATAAAAATTAAGATGAAGATAAGCTAAGATTTATTAACTAGTAGTGAAAATAGAAATTATTTCTTCTGGATACTTGGGCCATTCATCCTGGGTCCTTTTATTTTTTTTTATTTTTAAATATTTTTTTTAAAGATTTTATTTATTCATTTGAGAGAGAGAGAGAGACAGAGAGCACATAAGCAGCGGGAGAGACAGAGGGAGAAGGAGAAGCAGAGCTGGGAGCCTGATGTGGGTCTCAATCCCATGACCCTGAGAGAATGACCTGAGCCAAAGGCAGACGCTTAACCATCTGAGTTACCCAGGCACCCCTAAAGATTTATTTATTTATTTATTTTTAAAGATTTATTTATTTATTTGAGAGAGAGAGAGAGTACAAGCAGGGGAAGGAGCAGGCAGAGCTCGGAGAAGGAGAAGCAGGCTCCCCGGCTGAGCAGGGAGCCCGATGCGGGGCTCAATCCCAGGACCCTGGGATCATGACCTGAGTAGAAGGCAGACACTGAACTGACTGAGCCACCCAGGCACCCCTAAAGATTTTTTAAAGTAATCTCGGGGCGCCTGGGTGGCTCAGTTGTTAAGCGACTGCCTTCGGCTCAGGTCATGATCCCAGGGTCCTGGGATCGAGCCCCACATCGGGCTCTCTGCTCCGCGGGAAGCCTGCTTCTCCCTCTCCCACTCCCCCTGCTTGTGTTCCCTCTCTCGCTGTGGATCTCTCTCTGTCAAATAAATAAATAAAATCTTTTAAAAAAAAAAAAAAGATTTTTTAAAGTAATCTCTACACCCAACGTGGGGCTCAAATTCACAACCCTGAGATCAAGAGTATGCACAGAGTCATTTTTTTCTTTCTTTTTTTTTTTTTTTTTTTTTTGTCAGAGAAAGAGAGAGTACAAGCAGGGGGAGAGGCAGAGGAAGAAGTAGGCTTCCTGCTGAGCAGGGAGCCCAATGCGGGCCTGGATCCCAGGACCCTGGGATCATGACCTGAGCTGAACAGATGCTTAACTGACTGAGCCACCCAGGCATCCTTTTGTTTTGTTTTGTTTTGAAACAGATCTACTTATTTATTTATTTGAGAGAAAGAGAACACGATCAGGGGGCAAGGCAGAAAGAGAGAATCCATAAGCAGACTCCCCCCTGAGCATGGAATTGAGGTAGGGCTGGATCTCAAGACCCTGAAATCATGACCTGAGCTGAAACCAAGAGTCAGCTGCTCAACCAACTAAGCCACCCAGGATCCCCTTTAGATGTATTTTTAAAAGCAGATATTGCTCATAGACATGCAAATACAAAATTTTATATATAGTAAAATATCAAATACATAAAATATATGCATTGTTACATTTTTTAAATGCCTCAAATGTTTTTGTTTTTTTTTTTAAAGATTTTATTTATTTATTCATTTGAGAGAGCAAGAAAGAGAGAGAGAGCCCATGAGAGGGGGGAGGGTCAGAGGGAGAAGCAGACTCCCTGCTGAGCAGGGAGCCCGATTCGGGACTCGATCCTGGGACTCCAGGATCATGACCTGAGCCGAAGGCAGTAGCTTAACCAACTGAGCCACCCAGGCGCCCCTAAATGCCTCAAATGTTAATAGTGATTTCTTCTGGATGGTGAGATTTTTTAAAATACATTTCTCAAGCTGGAAATGTTCTACAGTGTACAATTCTATTCTAAGCAGTGAAAAGTAAACTTTGCTTAAAACACAACTCTTTGGGGCGCCTGGGTGGCTCAGTGGGTTAAGCATCTGCCTTCAGTCAGGTCATGATCCCAAGGTCCTGGGATCGAGTCCCGCATGGGGCTCCTTGCTCAGCGGGAAGCCTGCTTCTCCCTCTGCCTGCCGCTCCCCTTGCTTGTGTTCCCTCTCACTCTCTCTCTGTGTCAAATAAATAAATAAAATCTTTAATTAAAAAAAAAAAAACAGGGCGCCTGGGTGGCTCAGTTGGTTAAGTGACTGCCTTCGGCTCAGGTCATGATCCTGGAGTCCCAGGACTGAGTCCCGAGTCGGGCTCCCTGCTGAGCAGGAAGTCTGCTTCTCCCTCTGACCCTCCCCCGTCTCATGCTCTCTCTCTCTCTCAAATAAATTAATAAAAAAAATCTTTAAAAAAAAAAAAACCACAACTCCTTTCCTCTTCCAGCTTGGAATTAAAATGCTGGACTTAGCTACCGGCTGACAATGGAGAGCAGGAGAGGGAGTGTTTACCAAGACACAGTGTTAACAGCAGAGCCTTGACTAGAAACAAGTCCTCCTACCTTCAAGTCTTCGTCCTTCTCTGGCTAGAGGGAGCAGGCTGTTCCAGGGGCTTTTTTTGGTCTGTGCTCATTGGCCTA
Organism: Neomonachus schauinslandi; assembly: GCF_002201575.2. Taxonomy (NCBI): domain Eukaryota; kingdom Metazoa; phylum Chordata; class Mammalia; order Carnivora; family Phocidae; genus Neomonachus; species Neomonachus schauinslandi. The sequence continues at coordinate 26,742,420 of NC_058413.1, read as the reverse complement.
CCCAGGTTCCTGGCTTCTTTATCTCTAAGTCTGGAATATCTGAGGCAAAAAGAAAACTCATCACCATGTCATTCTTGGGTCCCAAGGTCCCTAGCCAGTCTGACTTCTTTTCTACACCCTTCAGAAAAGGGTTTTATACATAGTGTCTAGGGGTTCGGGTTGTACTTACTAGGAGGAATGGGGAAATGTACTTCTAGTCCATCTTCCTGGGATTTATAATTTTGTATTATTCTCCTTCTTCCCCTCCCCCTCTTTCTCCTCCTTCTCTTCCTTCTCCTTTTATTTTTTAAAAGAGGGCCCACAGATTTGCAATAAGTTTCAAGCCAAACTGGATCCACCTCTGGTATTGGCACATGATAAGAAATCAATAAATATTTTTAAATGGGTAAATGACTTGATCCCATAATTATGGTATTTAACATTGAATCCTACAAGGAATGGTGTCACTCAAATATGGGAAAATTACAAGAAAAAAAATCTAATTGGAAACACCCCTCAAGCAGTGATGCTAACTGGATATTCTGATTAATGCTTTTTGTTTTTGTTTTTGTTTTGTTTTGAATTTTTTTATATTTTATATATTTATTTGAGAGAGAAAGACAGAAATAGTGAGAAAGAGCACGAGTGGGGAGGAGAAGGAGAAGCAGACTCTCCACTTAGCAGGGAGCCCGATGTGGGGCTCCATCCCAGGACACTGGGATCATGACCTGAGCTGAACACAGACACTCAGCCTACTGAGCCACCCAGGCACCCCTGCCTTTTGGTTTTGGAAAAAAAAAAAAGAACTGAAACAAAAAAAGCAGCTAAGTGGTAACCAATTGAGGGTGCTGCTTAAGGGCTCTCAGGTACATTTATAATCAGCACAAGATTTTGCCTTTCATCTAAATCCTAAAGAGAAGCCTCACTGATCATCTGTTCCAGCAGTCCCCAAATTTAGCTGCATCCTGAAATCATTTAGCAAGCTTATTTCCAAGTGCAAAAGAGATGGAAGATTTTGTACACACCCTCCTGGTAATTATTAAATTATATACTCTTTGGACTTCCAAGCACCAATTTATATTTGGCTCCTGACAAACTGCAACTGAAAAGGCCAGAGGAACTTAAAAACAAGGAAAAAATCTGCATCAACAAGTCGATATAATCCAAATGCTCCAAACTTAAAAAAAATTCTGCTAAGCGGAGTGTTGAATGAGACGAGATTGAGCCACCCAGGCGCCCCAGAAAGTAACATTTAAACCAGGAGAGAAGTAAGCATGTGTTTATTTGGGCACAGAGCACGGCAGGCAAACTGAGCAGCTGTGCAGAGGTCCTGAGGCAGGCATGTGCCTGATATGTTAATGGAACAGGTGAAAGCTAGTGTGGCTGGAATGGAAAGATGGAAAGGTAGAGTGTGCAGAGGCTTAATCTGTGGCATAATCTGATTTACGGTTCAAGGACTACTCTAGCAGCCTTTTTAAAAGACCGAGAAGGGTGGGGACAAAGAGAAAAAGCAAGGTCAATGAGGAAGCTACCGCATCAGTCCAGGCAAGAGACAACAGAGACTCAGGCCAGAGTAATAGGAAGGGAGGTAGTGGGACGGGGTCAGATTCTGGATATATTTGGAAAATGGAACCAACAGGTTTTCTCATGAATTGGGTGTAGGGGGTGAGAGAAAGGGAAAAGAAAAGGATGACTCCAAGACTTTTGGCCTAAGCTACTAGAGAGTTGGCACTGCCATCAGCTGAGCTGGAGAAAGTCGGTGTGGAACAGATTTAGAGGGGGAAGACTTGGAGTTTGGTTTTGGACATGTTAAGTGTGGGATGTCTACTGGACCTCCGAGTGGAGATGCAGAGCTGGCAGCAGATATGGGGCTGGAGTGTTAAGGAAATACTTAGAGATATAATTTTGGAAGTTTCAAGAGGTTTTTACAAACATGAGATTAGATGAGGGCGTGAGTAATAGAGAAGAGGACAGGGCTGCCTGGGTGGCTCGGTTGAGCGACTGCCTTCGGCTCGGGTCGTGATCCCAGGGGTCCTGGGATCGAGCCCCGCATCAGGCTCCCTGCTCCTCGGGGAGCCTGCTTCTCCCTCTCTCTCTGCCTCTGCCACTCCCCCTGCATGTGCTCTTTCTCTCTCTCTGTCAAATAAAGAAGTGGAATCTTTAAAAAAAAAACAAAAACAAAAAAGAAGTCATAGGAGCTACTCCCTGGCTCCCACCACTTACTAAAAAAAAAAGAAAAGTAAAGGAAGGAACAGAGGACCGAGCCCTGGGACACTTGAACATTAGTAGGCGGGGAGAAGAGCTATCAGAGGAAAGGAGACAGAAGAATAACAACCAGTGAGACAGGAGGAATATTCAGAGTACTCAGCTTTGTGTTTATGCTATCGGCAAAGGCTATTCTTACCATTTTAGTTTTAGGATGTTAAAGATCGTTTGAGGAGCAAAGGCTATTCTTTTTTTTTTTTTTTGACAGAGAGAGAGAGATAGCGAGAGCAGGAACACAAGCAGGATCATGACCTGAGCCAAAGGCAGACACTTAACGACCGACCGAGCCACCCAGGTGCCCCAGCAAAGGCTATTCTTGACTGATGTTGACCCTTGGGTAATATATGAACAGTATCTTGAATTCCTTTTTAATTAGAGAAATTAAATGCTTATGAAGCTAAAAAGTTTTGTAGCTTTAAATAGCCAGTGGTAATTTTTTAGACTTTGCACGTATTGCTTTGGAAGAAAAATAAAGCTATATCCATTTGGGGGGGGGGACGGGGAGAAACACCGTTTGTGAAAGAGAAAATGGTTGATCTAAGCCAAATTCTGGGGCCTTAATAAAATCATGGCAATGATGGTCATAGTTTATCTCTATTTATTAGCGTACCAGCCCAAAGTAGTCACACGACTTTGCTAGAGACATTATTGTGTTCTAAATATTAGTCAGGATATATATTAGCTTTTAATTAATTAATTAATTGAAACTTGTATAGAACAAAAAAAGTAAAACAACTGTTTAGTGTATTTCACTGTTCCATGAGAAGGGTCATTGTTGATTTATAGTCTATATAAAGAACAAAGGAGATGGACTGTGGATAACTGGAATATTTCTACAAAATACTTATGGTAAACATAGTTTATTATAATTCTTTCATAGCATCCATAGCTTTCAACTAATAAGAAAACTTAAAAAGTCCTGTATTTGAATTCGCATGAAGGGCTACTAATTTATTCCTCAATCTTCTATAATTTAAATATCCAAGTAAAATTGTACAGAAGTTTACATTAAAATTTTATGCTTCTTTAAAAAACAAAACAAAACTGGGGTGCCTGGGTGGCTTGGTCCTTAAGCATCAGCCTTCGGCTCGGGTCATGATCCCAGGGTCCTGGGATCAAGCCCCGAGTCGGCCTCCCTGCTGGGTGGGAAGCCTGCTTCTCCCTCTCCCACTCCCCTGCTTGTGTTCCCTCTCTCGCTCTCTCTCTATCAAATAAATAAATAAAATCTTAAAAAAAAACAACAAAAAACTTAGGGGTTGCCTGGCTGGCTCAGTGGGTAGAGCTTGTGACTCTTGATCTCAGGGGTTGTGAGTTCAAGCCCCACACTGGGTGTAGAGATTACTTAAAATCTTTCAAAAATAATAATAAATAAAAATTTTAAAAACTTAGGATAATACCATTATATCAAGTATCCTATGTATAGAGAAAATTATACATTTCGGATGGATTTTTTTGCTTGATAGTTACTGCATCCGAAATATTTTTTTTCCAGGCATTCACAAAAATTGTTGAGAACTAACTACAAACTAGCTTCTGAACTAAGTGCTGAGAATACAGTAGTGAAAAGACAAAAATTTCTGTGGTCTTGGAATTTACATTCTATGAAAAAAGTTCTATCAGGAAAAAGGAAACTTAAAGATTTTAGAGTAGTATTTCACTGACATTTTGCATTATAAGTATCAGTGGTGCATGTTAAATATGATGAAGATTTGTGTATTTTTACCATAATCTAAAAAATTATGGAGATTGTCAGGAACATCATACTAGAAGCAGGAAATCAAAAAGTGGAGTGGGGGCAGGAATCTGCATTTTTTTTTAAAGTATAATGGTAGAAACCATTATGAGTAGAAAATTTTATTTTATTTTTTAAGATTTTTATTTATTTGACAGAGACACAGTGAGAGAGGGAGTGGGAGAGGGAAAAGCAGGCTTCCTGCTGAGCAGGGAGCCCAACGTGGGGCTCCATCCCAGGAGTCTGGGATCATGACCCGAGCCGAAGGCAGACGCTTAACAACTGAGCCACCCAGGCGCCCCTAGAAAATTTTATTTTAGACTGTGATATTTATTTTCTCTCTGTCTCTCTCTTTTAAGTAAGCATATATACTATATATATATATATACTACTTCCTCTTTATCCATTCATCTATTGATGGACACTTAGGTTGTAAAGCTGTTATTTTTTTAAACTCTGTATTTTGATATAAGAATAATTAAGATATCTATTATTATATGCCTAACATTAGCTACTAAAAGAAATCTGGAAAGTTAAAGTATGCTCTCTGCCCTGTACAATTTTCCAATTTTGTTAGGCAATCAACATGTGTGTGTTGAAAGCATTAGGTAATATCTGTACAAGCTGGGGGAGGGTGCACTAAATAGTAATGTACTTGGTAAGTGCCTTCGGTGGTCAGAGAGGGAATATATCAGAGTACAACCTGTCTAGTGAACAAGGTGGGTTTTGAGTTAGGCCTCCAAGGTGCATAGACTGTGGTTAGGTAGAGAAGAGGAAATACAGCATTTCAGGTGAGATAAACAAATATAGCACAAGCTGGTAAAAATTATTTGAAATGGTATATAAATTGTCAAAATGGTCATTAAGATCACCTGTCTTTTTCAAAAGACTCAATACTAGTGTTTGTTAAGACTTGTTTTCAGAGTTTGGTAGGGGTTTTTTCCTCTCCCAGGCAGTGAGGATGAACACGTGTTTTTATTCAATTATGCAGCCTGGGACGACTAAAGTTAACTATCTGGTCTATTGAATGCCTGAAACTGGTCCTAAATTGTATCTTATTCCTGCAAGCAGGAACCAACTAAGAAATTACAGAGGAAATTCCTTGAACAGAAGTGAGGCCAGGGGGCGCCTGGGTGGCTCAGTCGTTAAGCGTCTGCCTTCAGCTCAGGTCATGATCTCGGGGTCCTGGGATCGAGCCCCGCATCAGGCTCCCTGCTCCGCGGGAAGCCTGCTTCTCCCTCTCCCCCTCCCCCTGCTTGGGTTCCCTCTCTTGCTGTGTCTCTCTCTGTCAAATAAATAAATAAAATCTTAAAAAAAAAAAAAAAAAAAAGTGAGGCCAGGTTTTACAACCACCAGGGGGAGAGAGCATATAAAAAAGGACTAACCAGTTGGCAACCTTTTCTGAATCTTCAGAACAGCAATTGCTGGAGTCCCAGGCACTAAACTGGGGTTCTAGGGTCACAGCTTCTAAAGTTTGTATTCTTTGAAACAACCACATGTATGTATTTTTAGTGTTGTATTCTTTGAACCACATGTAGGAGCTTCTTCCAATAAGCTAATGAATTCCCACCTTAAACCATTCTAATTTACAACCTGATCACACAGGCATCCTCCTTCTAACCAAACATTATATGTACCAAAGGTTTAAAATCATTACAAAATTCCCAAATTTGAAAAATTGGGCAAGTATCCGGCAGTTGAATTATTGGTCCCTTAGATCATTCAGCCTTTCAGAAGTACCCCAGCAGTGAACCCCTGGATTCCCTAGCTTCAAATTCCCGTTCACAACCCTTCCTTCCGTCTTTCCTAGCCTTCACTCTCTTTGCAGAGCAAACTCTGTCCCTACTCTCCTGACCCAGAGTTACTTTGGAGACGACACCGATTTCCTTGGCAGTCAGCCCCATGGCCAGCCAGCTGCCCTCCTAACCATGACCTCTAGACATTGCTCTCCTGGGCCAGATAAAGATTTGTTTTTTTACAGGGAGGGATGCGTGAAAAACTCAGTGCATTTGTCATCATGACATAATTTTAAGCACTAACCTTTCAGAACCAACTACTAAAATTCTGAACATGAATTAGCTTGTGTAATCTTCATTAAAAAACTCCACACCAGGGGTACCCCGGTGGCTCAACTGGTTAAGTTTCGGACTCTTCATTTCTGCTCAGGTCATATTCTTGGGGTCGTGGGATGGGCTCTGCACCCAGCCCAGAATCTGCTAGAGATTATCTCCCTCTCCCTCTGCTCCAAACCCTGCTCTCTATCTCTCTCAAATAAATAAATAAAATCTTCCAAAACAAAAACAAAAACCCCAACAACATCAACAACAAAAAACTCCACACCAGGGGCGACCGGGGTGGCTCAGTCGGTAAGCTTCGGACTCAGTCTCAGCTCAGGTCTTGATCGCAGGGTCCTGAGTTCAAGCCCCGTTGCAGTCCACGCTGGGTGTGGAGCCTACTTAAAAACAAAGAACAAACAAAAACCCAAACTCCACGCCACAGGTGAGGGCACTGAGGCACAGAGCAGTTAAGCCACTTGCCGAGTCCCAGAGCTAATCCACGGTGGGACATGGTAGGCACCCAGGTGGGCTGAGCCTGCGGGGCGCTAACTGCCGCCAGCGCCGGGGAGACGCCGAGCAACGGTGGGAAGCGGGCCGCGTAGGTGTTGGCGCCGGTCACGCGGCCCACACTGAAACGCTCCCTACTTGGCTATCGCCCACGTCACGACCGCACAGCGCAGTCCAGGAGGGCGTGGGCCGCACCTTTTCCCGGCCCGCGGGTCTGCGGGTTACACACCGCCCCGGCAGGCACGTGACCCGTGGAGTGTGGCGCGCGGCGCCCTGGGCGGGCCGGGGGCGGGACCTGACGGGAGCCCCGCCCCGTCCCGGGCCAGTTAACTGGCGGCCGAGGGGCGGGCGCCCACTCCGCGGTGCAGCGGTCGGTGGAGGTGGTGATCTGGCAGGCACGGTAATGGCCACCGTGCGGGAGAAGGCGGCGGCGCTGAACCTCTCGGCTCTCCACAGCCCGGCGCAGAGGCCTCCGGGTAGGTGCTGAGGACCGCTGTCCGGGGCGTGTGGGGGTCCCGGGGCGGGCCGGGGGCGGGGGGTGGGGTGGCGCTCAGGCTGCGGTTCTCGCGCGGGACCGGGACCCCGCCGGGTCCAGCGGGCTCGGCGCGTCTGTAGCCACTCAGGCCAGCACCTCGTCGTGTCGGAGAATTGGGTCCCTCTCCTGTGGGTGGGCTTCGGCCGGCAGACTCCGCCGCCCTCACAGCCCAGCTTTTTACTTAGTTCCCCAACTTGAACTTCGCCGCGCGCTCGTCAGTGGCCCGCTGCGTGCCAGGCGCTCTCACTAGGTCTCCAGACACGCTCCACGTCGTTACTCGTAGCAAGCATATCTGGACTTGGATGGCTCTTTGCCTTCCGTCTCATCCACAAACCTCGACTCCACAATATGGCCAGGGAACCAGCGCCTCTCTTGCCCACTCTGTTCTCCAGACATCCTGGGGGTGATGAGTGGTTTTTGTTCGACGGGAAGGAACTTGGCATAAAAAGTATTTGTTCGTTAAATTTTCTGGATAAGCAGTATTTCAGTGAATAGAAGTTTTGAACTTTTTTTTTTTGAATGGTTATATGACATTAGGAGAGACGTTGGTGAATTCTGCCACCAGCTTAATCATATCTTTGGGGGTAGTTTGCTTAGCCTTTTGCTTTCTTTGAATATCCAAACAAATGAACGGAATGGATGATCAGTTCTAAAATTCTGTTCCTAGCATATTACAACTCAGTAAATAAAGATATTCAGACAACACAGCTTTTTTTTTTTTTTCCTTTTTCTTTCTAGATAAGTTAAACCTTTCCCCCTTTCTGTATCTGCTGTGTGGGGTGTTATAGGTTCCCTATCTGACAGAAACTTTTCCTTTGGAAAATACCAACCAGTGAAACTGACTCCTTCCTCAAGATGACAGTAGTCAGTGACTTAGGTCATTTGGGTGCATCTCAATGGCTCCAGTCTTGTGTTGACTTATAATTACTAATGTTCCTTTTAATCTTCAAAATACTAATGATAAATTGTGATAAAAAAACTACTTTTCTAGGAACAATCATAATATTGACCTTCTTCTGCCCCAATTTAAAGGATTCAGATAAGCATATGATGGCTACATTCAGAATTTCTCTTTGTTTTGCATTTTGAAGAGGAGGGATTCATTCATCATTTGAGAATTCAAAATTGGAAACAGTCTTGGGAAATCTTTAGGCTTACTGTCTGAGTGAAAGAAATTGCCAACTTTTGTGTGATTAGAACCATAGCACCCTGTCTTCTCTAACAGCTGAAATACCAGTTCTGAGCTTTGGGCTTTTGTGAACAGGTTCTTAGATGGCATAAGGGAATATGTATTCAAAATTAAGTAGGTGACTGTCAGAGGGAAGAGCTGAAGTGCTGGTTAGCAGATTTGAACCCAAGGAAAAGACCAGTTTCCTGCTCGGCAGGTGCAGTGGGCAGAGAAGGGCCCACTGCCTTTTTTCATTTGTTTTGCTTGCTAGGGTTGGAACCCTACCTGTTAGCATTTGTTAATCCCTCTTCCACCCTTTAGTTCCCTGTCACAGTCCCAGGGAGCACAGTAATAGGAGCCCGTGCTTCTTGGTTCCTTGCTATTGGCTTTCTTTGTGCTCTGGCAAGCAGCTTTGTACACTTCGTTCTCTACTGAATAGTTACTCTTCCACGCCCTAAAGGGGCTGTAATGACCAGGGACCTGATTTATGTAGAAGATATGAATGCTATAAGCTAAACTTCAACACTTACTTCGAAGATATTTGCCTTTTAATATAGACGAACAAGAAAGTGGTGTGTTACCCTGTTATCCCTTCATACTGTAACCTAATTCTTTGAATTCACCTGGTATCACTTTTCCAGAGAGCTCAAAGTACTTCCCATATGCTGTCTCATTAATCTGTATGCAGTAAAGTGGGGGCCAATGCCTACTTTTGTGGATACTTCTCTTAATCTGTTTTAAAGTTCTTTTTTTTTTTTTTTTAAGATTTTATTTATTTATTTGACAGAGAGAGACACAGCGAGAGAGGGAACACAAGCAGGGATGTGGGAGAGGGAGAAGCAGGCTTCCCGCAGAGCAGGGAGCCCGATGCGGGGCTCGATCCCAGGACGCTGGGATCATGACCTGAGCCGAAGGCAGACACTTAACGACTGAGCCACCCAGGCGCCCCTAAAGTTGTTCTTATTAGAAGAGATTTCTTTTACATATTTTACCTACTTGCAGCCTTCTTTTTAGAGGCAGTCTCAGGCTTCAGCCTGACATCTCTAATACCATGTAAGAGGAAAACAAACTTTGGACTACTAAAACCAATATGCAGTAAAAGCATTGCATATTGGTATCATTGTATAGCAAGTTTTTCCCACTCAGTCACAGCTGCCTATTTGAATACCCAAAACTCAGTTCTTTACATTTACATTTTTTCATAAGGTTTTGGTTAATATCCAATAGATGTAGTTCTTTTTGTTGGTCTTGACAATTCTGTAACATTTTAAAACCTCTTGAAAAAAAATTCTAAAATTCTGAAACAAATAATACATTATATGTTAAAAAAAAAAAAGAAGAAGATAGTAGGAAGGGAAAAATGAAGGGGGGAAATCGGAGGGGGAGACAAACCATGAGAGGCTATGGACTCTGAGAAACAAACTGAGGGTTCTAGAGGGGAGGGGGTTGGGGGGATGGGTTAGCCTGGTGATGGGTATTAAAGAGGGCACGTATTGAATGGAGTGCTGGGCGTTATACGCAAACAATGAATCATGGAACACTACATCAAAAACCAATGATGTATGGTGATTAACATAACGTAATAAAATAAAATTTAAAAAAAATTCTCTTTGGGGCGCCTGGGTGGCTCAGTTGGTTAAGCGACTGCCTTCGGCTCAGGTCATGATCCTGGAGTCCCTGGATCGAGTCCCGCGTCCGGGCTCCCTGCTCCGCAGGGAGCCTGCTTCTCCCTCTGACCCTCCCCCTTCTCATGTGCTCTCTCTCTCTCTCTCATTCTGTCTCAAATAAATAAATAAAATCTTTAAAAAAAAATTCTCTTTAATCCTAAATGACTTAAGATGTTTTTTAAATTTTTTAAGATTTTATTTATTTATTTGGGGCGCCTGGGTGGCTCAGTCGTTAAGCATGTGCCTTCGGCTCAGGTCATGATCCCAGGGTCCTGGGATCAAGCCCTCCCTCAGGCTCCCTGCTCCACGGGAAGCCTGCTTCTCCCTCTCCCACTCCCCCTGCTTGTGCTCCCTCTCTAGCTGTGTCTCTCTCTGTCAAATAAATAAAATCTTTAAAAAAAAAAAAAGATTTTATTTATTCATTTGAGAGAGAGCACACATGAATGGGGGGAGGAGCAGAGGGAGTGGGAGAAGCAGGCCTCCCGCTGAGCAGGACCAATCCCAGGACCCCAAGATCATGACTGGAGCTGAAGGCAGGCACTCAACTGACTGAGCCACTAAATGACTTAGGATTTTTTTTATATAGATTATTATTTTTTTAAGATTTTATTTGACAGAGACACAGAGAGAGAGGGAAGACAAGCAGGGGGAGTGTGAGAGGGAGAAGCAGGCTTCCCGCCGAGCAGGGAGCCCGATGCGGGGCTCGACCCCAGGACCCTGGGATCATGACCTGAGCCGAAGGCAGATGCTTAACGACTGAGCCACCCAGGCGCCCCTAAATGACTTAGGATTTATATATTATTTTCTGATGAAGAGTTAAATCCTCTGGTATGTGACACATCTTGGTCTTATCTGCTAGCAGTCTTTATTTACTGAATTCTGTTTAAAGCTTGACATCATCAGGTGGTACGAATAGTTAAAGGATAAACTCTTTGAAGGTAGGGACTCTGTCCCCTTAGGTCAGAGGAAGGAAGAAGAAGTAAAATACCTTTCCTTTTCTTTTTACTTTTTATTTTTTTATTTTTAATTTTAAAAAAAATATTTGAGACAGCAAGTGAGAGAGAGCACAAGCAAGGTGAAGGGCAGAGGGAGAAGAAGACTCCCTACTGAGCGGGGAGCCCGATGTGCGACTCAATGCCCGGACTCCGGGATCATGACCTAAGCCAAAGGTGGACGCTTAACCGACTGAGCCACCCAGGCGCCCCTTTTTACTTTTTAAATAAACTTTTAGAATTTTCTTTTTTTTCTTTTTGTTTTTAAGATTTTATTTATTTGACAGAGAGAGAGACAGCGAGAGAGGGAAGACTAGAAGGGGGAGTGTGAGAGGGAGAAGCAGGCTTCCCGCTGAGCAGGGATCCTGATGCTGGGCTCGATCCCAGGACCCTGTGATCATCACCTGAGCTGAAGACAGACGCCTAATGACTGAGCCAATCAGGCGCCCCAAACCTAGAATTTTAGAATAGATTTAGGTTTACAAAAAAGTCATGAAGTTTGTATATAGATTTCCCACCCACATGTCCTTCACTCATTTTCCCTTATTATTAACATCTTACATTAGTATAGTACATTTGTCACAATTAATGAACCAATGTTAACACATAATTATTAACTGAAGTCCATACTTTATTCAGATTTCCTTAATTTTTTTTTTTAAAGATTTTTTATTTATTTATTTGAGAGAGAGAGAGAGCATGAGAGGGGGAGGGTCAGAGGGAGAAGCAGACTCCCTGCTGAGCAGGGAGCCCGATGCGGGACTCGATCCCGGGACTCCAGGATCATGACCTGAGCTGACTTAACCTACTGAGCCACCCAGGCGCCCCAAGATTTCCTTAATTTTTGCCTAATGTTCTTTTTCTGTTCCAGGATCCCGTTCAGGATATTACATTACATGGAGTCCTTAGGCTCTCCTAGATTGTGACAGTTTCCCACTTTGTTTTGAGTTATACATCTGTTCATTGCTGGGTACTGATGCTACCTTACCTATATTGTCCCCTGTGATCCTCCCAGTAACTGAGAGAAGTGGACCCGGCTCTGTTTTGCAACAGAAAAGTTACACTGTTTGCCCAAGATTGCATTACTAGTAAATGATGGAGCCAAGAATAGAACCCAGGGATCTGGGACTCCAGACTGCATGCTTTTGTCTTACTCTTTGTATCCACAGAAACTAGCCCTGTGCCTGCTGCATTAACACAGGTTTTCGTGTCCTAATTTATTCAGTTAACCCACAGTTTCTGAACTCTGGGCACTGTTGACATTTTCTTTGTCGTGGGGGCTGACACTTCAGCAGTGTCCCTAGGCCCTCTACTCACTAAAGGCCGGGAGCACTTCCCCTTCCTCAGCTTGTGACGATCAAGAATGTCTCCAGACACTGCCAAATATCTAGTTGGGAGTAAAATCATCCACTAAGAACCACTGCATTAACCCTCCTTTAAAAAATTTTTAGTAGTTGGCAATCATCTACAACCCACAAGTGTCAAATAACCAAATGTATTATGTGAGGCAGTCTATAAGGCAATTAAATAATTTGAACTTTTGCAAACTATAAGGACATTTGAAAAAAAAGGCACTAGCTCACTGTTCAGGTTTTGTGGAAAATTGCCTAACATGAGCTAGCTGAATTCTTTTTTTTTTTTTTTTCCTGTGGGGTGGGGACAGTCTAATGCCCGAGAATGAAAAGGAATTGTTACATGTTCATTTAGAAGTAGCATTTTTTTTCATAATTCTTTGTGTGTTTACCTTGCATTGGGATCCACTTTTATAATGTGTATATGATCTTCTAAGGAGGTGAATAATCCTACTAATTTGAAGTGATCATAGAATTGTTTTTGCCCGTAAGTAGGTTTCACCAGCAGGGCCGTAGTAGATGTGTTACACAGATCATAGGTGCAGCTGATTATCCTTTTGTAACTTTTGAATAAATGTAATTTCTTGACACATCTGCTTTATGACTTGATTTTTAGGGAATTATTATAATGTGATTACTGTGTATTTATAGAAGGGAAGATAATTATTAGCATCACATATATAAGAGTTCAACATTAGAAATTTAACTTTTTTATTGTTGGTAAACCTTTTTGGGTAGATTTCAAATACATGCAAAGGACAGGTCTTGCTTTTGAAAATAACTATTGCTTTCAAGCGAATAAAGATGAGTGCTTGAAAAATGAATGTTAACTAGCCTAGGCTTATATAGTGCTTACGAGCATATATAGTATGTTATAGATCTAGTTTAAAACAATCTCTGAGCCTCTTGTTAGGCCACCTTCCAAAAAAGCTTTTTATCTGAGAAGGTCACATTTGTTTCTATACCTCATTTCTTACCATATTTTATGTGGTGGTCAATGTCCATTCTAAATGCAGATGGGTAGAATTTCAGTCTCTCAGATCCTATAATCAGGGGCACCTGGGTGGCTCAGTTGTTAAGCGTCTGCCTTCGGCTCAGGTCATGATCCCAGGGTCCTGGGATCAAGCCCCGCATCGGGCTCCCTGCTGGGCAGGAAGCCTGCTTCTCCCTCTCTCACTCCCTCTGCTTGTGTTCCTGCTTTCGCTATCTCTGTCTCTGTCAAATAAATAAATAAAATCTTTAAAAATAAAATAAAATCCTATAATCAGATGTTTAGACCTGAAACCAACCTTAAACACAGTGTTCAGCTCTTGTATCAGTAAATGAAGAAACCAACCTATAGAGGTTAATTCTCTTATCCCAGGTTATCACAGCTAATCTCTAGATTCTTTGATCCTTTCATCATGATGCTTTTAGAACATTCTTGACCAAATGTAAATAAGGAAGCATCAAGATGCAAATAGTGATGAATTTTAATTAATTAATTTTAGAGAGAGGAGAGAGGGGGTTGGGGCAGGAGCAGAGGGAGAGGGAGAGAGAGAATCTCAAGCAGGCTCCACACCCCCAGCACAGAGCCCGATGTGTGGCTCCATCTCACGACCCTGAGATCGTGACCTGAGCCAAAATCAAGAGTCGGACACTTAACCGACTGGGGCACCTGGGTTAATAAGGTGAGCATCACTAATAATTAAATAGTGATGAATTTTAAAGAAATGTCTAGCTCATATGCAGGTGAGAGCTGAGGACAAGCTGAAGCTGAAATTCTGATGCTAGACTTACAAAGCACTCTTTGTCTACTTCTGGTCTCTTGAATCCTGTTTAGAAGTCACAGTAATTTGTCTCACTGTGCCATGGTCTGCTATACCCATATTCATTTCAACTCTTAGATGATGATAAATAAATTTCAAACCAGCATGTGGGGGATCTGTGTTCAACTGGTGAAGTCAGCATTAAAAAAACAGGTTATCCTGGTGTGGGTTTTGGCACATGTACTTGTCAAGTGCAGGGTATATTATGTATTAAAGTATCTGTATGAACATGAGCTAGTTTGGGTCTGTGGGTGGTGATGCTTGAGGGGAAATATCCCAGGATGCAATGTTGGGAATTAATGGTCAGTGAGAACAGAGGGGACCTGAAAGGGCTGAATTGTATCATGCCTGGAGGACTCTGGAAACTTTGCATGGCTCATAGGTGCCTACTATCCTGCTCTAACCTGTTCTTTAATCTTTTATACCATGTTATCCAACCTGCAGAACTTCCTGATTTTCCCATATTTAAGCAGCAAGTTAATATGTGGAAATTTATTCTTCTTACTTCCCCTCTGAAGACTAGCCTTTTCCATGTCACTGAAGCTGTGTATCCCTTCCCTCCCACCCCTTCTGTTGTCTTATTGATCTCCAATTAGTAAGTGACTCAGCCTTAATTTTTAAGATTTGTATACCTACCTACTTGTAGCTCAACTGTTATGACTGAGGTGTATCAAATTTAATATCATTATCAGCCCAGAAGTATATTTCACTGCCACTTAAAAGGCCCTCTGATCTCTACAAGTTTGAATCTTACTTTCCTCTCCTCTCCTACTCCTGTGTACTGTGACTAGTATATATTATAGAATTTATGGTATCCTACTTTATTTTAGGACTAATGGCTACTGTTTTTATTTATTTATTTATTGGTTTATTTAATGACTGCTTTTTTTTTTTTTAAAGGTTTTATTTATATATTAGAGCATGAGCAGGGGAGAGGGGCAAAGGGAGAGGGAGAAGCAGACTCCCTGCTGAGCAAGGAGGCCATCGTGGGGCTCAATCCCAGGACCCTGAGATCATGACCCAAGCTGAAGGCAGACGCTTAACCGACTGAGCCACCCGGGCACACATGACTGCTGTTTTTAAATAGCTTTGCTAAGGGTTCACAATGTTTTTTTTTTTTTTTTTAGGGCTCACAAATCTTAAAGTTGTTTTGTTTCTTCTAATCTCATTGGCTCGCTTAAAGCTCTTTCACTTAATCCAAGTCTTCAGTGAAAAGTTGATGCTAAAACTGGTGACTTAATGTATTTATATTTGAGTCCTAGAAGAAGTATGTTTACTACTTGTGAAACTGGGTTTGTTTAACTCATGAACCTCAATTTCCTCAAAGTAAGATTATTAATAAGTATTTCAGAGAAGTTTATCAGGATTAAGCAAGAGAGGACAGAGCTTGTCATATTTAAGTACTCAAATATTAGTTATTAGTAATAATGAAGATTTGAAAAAAGACTAAAGAGCAGACATTAAGTTCATTTATTTTTTTTTCATTAAGTTCATTTAAATCCAGCTATAATCTCTAATATTTTAAGAAGCTAAGAATATTAACCTTGAACACTCCTTTTAGTTACTGTGTCTGGAAACAGCGCAGCTACTCCTCGGTTCTAGATACCAGGAATGACCTGGACAGATTTTGAGATTTCCTTAAATGCTCCATTCTGGCTCTATTCAGTAGATATTAAATACTGTGCCAGTAGTAAATCTATTTCCACCTTGGAATAGTTTTACTAGTTTATCTAGTTGATTCTCCTATAATTCAGTCCTTAAAACTGCCTACATGATATTTGGAAAACTGGTATCAATTACTACCTTCTTTGTTTAGTATTGGATTATGAAGTATCTTGAATTTTATTTTATTTTTATTTTTTTTAAACTAATACTAGCAATTTTATTTTTTTATTACTTTTTTAAGATTTTATTTATTTATTTGAGAGAGAGAGAGAGAGATCATGAGCAGGGGGGAAGGGTAGAGGGAGAAGCAGACTCCCCGCTGAGCAGGGAGCCCAGTGCGGGACTTGATCCCAGGACCCTGGGATCGTGACCTGAGCTGAAGGCAGACGCCCAACTGACTGAGTCACCCAGGCGCCCAGTATCTTGAATTTTAAAATATAAAAACAGTCTTGCTGATTATTTTAAACTAACATAATAATTGGTAGATAGTTAAACTACCCATCTATTTTTGGTCTGGGAATATATGAATAAACAGTAAAGGGCTTTATGTGTGTGCATGTGTGTATGTTAGTAATTTTCCTGGTGAAGATGTTAAAATTTCTAGTAGCACAAAATGACACTGTAAGTGAATACAGTGTGATGGTTCACTATGATTCTTTTATTTATTATAATACAAAAGATGAATTCCAAATGACCCACTTAAAATTTATGACCCTAGTACATTAAGTGGAGTTTTAATGTCCTTCAGGAACTTATCTTTGCCTTCATCTCATACATTCTATTTATCTAAAAAGGCAGGAAGGTAATTTCAGGTAGCAGTTTCTTTAGTTATGTCTCCCCTTGTTCCTTACAGTTTTACTGATGCATAGTTTTCCTTTTTACACAACCTTAAGGGAAGTAGTAAGTTTCAACTTCTCTGTTAGAGTATCCTAAAAATAAAGGGAGTAAGACACCTAACAAAACTGGGGACTTAAAAATTAGAACCACTGAATATTCAGAGGATCATTGAAAAGTGTAACACATAAAAAGGCATACTCTGTTTATGTAAAAAGAGAGCCAGCCAGCCGGCCAGCCAGCCAACAAGCTGATGATTAGCTAGACTCTGTTCCATCAGCTTATTAAAACTAAGGTCCATTTTTTTTCCTTTTAATTGTTTCTCCTTTTCTTTGTAGTTTTGCCAAATATCCGTTTATTACAATGAGGAAAAATGTGATAAATCTTTGAAAGCATGTTTTCTTTCTTTTCTGTTTTGCTAAAATCTTGCTCAGTTTCTATGCTTTTCCTATCTTTGTGGTAGGCTGTGAGCTCCTATTGGGTAGGAACCAGTTTTCCCTGTTACAGAGTACTTAATTTATAAGCTGCATAATAGGAAGCTTTAAAAATAGTAGTTATTCCAACTCCTGTGTGTGTGTGTGTCTAAATGATACAGACCATGAACCAAATTCCAGTAGCACCTCTTACAACATAATGTCTGGAAGTTACACTTAACCTCTGTGAATCTATTCTCCATTTCTCAAGTAGAGATTATGTCTACCTCATGGGGTTGCTAATGACCTAAATGTGAGGCACTTAGTAGAGTTCCGTGCACATGATTAGTAGCTGCCACAAGGACCTGCTTGATCTGCACTCCCCCACCCCAAAGACCATTTCCACTCCCCTCTGGTCTCCCTTCCTACTGTTCTCTCCCTGGTCACCCTCTCAGGCCATGCTGGCCTTGTTCCTCCTCTCTTGGCCAAGCACACTCGCTTCTCGGGCCTTTGTTCTTTCTGTTCTCTCTGCCCTTTCCCCAAATATCTGCACAGCTTGCTTCCTGGTTTTACTCAGGCTTCTGCTCAGATATCACCTTGTCAGATCTTTCCAGACATCCCCCCTAAAATAGTGTTCTCCTCTTCACCAGGCTTTATTTTTCTCCTAAGCACTCATCTAACACATACATATTGTGTGTATCTTCCCACAAAGTAGAAGTCTGTGAGAACAGGGACTCTATTTTGCGCACCGATGTATCTAAGCCCAAAGAACAGTGTTCAGCATATAGTAGGCACTGCATTTTTGATGAGCTGCTACTGATTAAAAGTTCAATAACAAGCTGACCTCATAATTGTTCCTCATTAATAACTTTGGAAATTGCCACTTTTTGCTCAAGGATTGCTTAGACCTGATTATAAATGAACAAGGTTACTCTGCGTTTTTCCCCATTGCAGGTTTCAGTGTGGCCCAGAAACCATTTGGAGCCACATATGTGTGGAGCAGCATTATAAACACGCTTCAAACACAGGTGCAGGTGAAAAAGCGAAGACACCATTTAAAAAGACACAATGACTGCTTTGTTGGTTCAGAAGCTGTGGATGTCATTTTTTCTCACCTAATTCAGAATAAATATTTTGGTGATGTGGATATTCCTCGGGCCAAAGTGGTGAGAGTGTGTCAAGCACTTATGGACTACAAAGTATTTGAAGCAGTTCCAACCAAAGTCTTTGGAAAAGACAAAAAACCTACATTTGAAGATAGTAGTTGCAGCCTTTATAGATTCACAACCATACCTAATCAAGACAGTCAGTTAGGCAAAGAGAATAAGCGATATTCACCTTCCAGGTTAGTATATAATGTTAGATTATCCTGGGGATATTGGCAGGATTTCATCGACTTTTTAGCGAGAGGCTGACTGGCTTTATGTTATTTTAGAAATTGTAAATTAGGCTAACCTGGGCCAAGGGGTCTGTGGGGAAATTTGATAAAATACAGTGAATTTCTATTTATTTGGTATCTCCTGGAATTCCTACTTATTCATATTTTATATTTAGCAGAAATAATCAACAAACTTTGATTTTCTTTCTGCATCAATTTACAATCATAGTATAAAAATATGTTAGAGAGTTTATACACAAAGTGATATGAGAACAGAAAAGGTGAAGGGAGGCTGGTGGGTTATCACTAGAATCTAGGACATGGTAGATGTTAAGTATGAAAGGCATGTGGGACCCAGAATGCAGAGGATTTTATATGACATACGACATAAAGAGTTTGCAATCAATCATACAGATGTTGGGGAGGCCACAGAAAATGACATTGAATCTTAGAAAGGTCATCCTGGCAGCCATACGGACAGCCTAACTGGGAGAGCCAGTTAGGAATCTATTGCACTATTGCAGTCTACAGATGAGGGTGAAGTGAGCAGCAGTGGTGAAGAAGGAATCATGTCAAGGGAGACTGGGGGACAAAATTGTAGAACGCAGTGCTTGAAATGGATGTATGTGATGAGTACATAATTAACTTGGTTATTTGTCATGAAATAAGACGTTTCTCTCTTTTTTTTTTTTTTTAAAGATTTTATTTATTTATTTGAGAGAGAGAAAGAGCACACGAGGGGGGAGCGGGAGAGGGAGAAGCAGACTCCCTGCTGAGCAGGGAGCCCGATGCGGGACTCGATCCCGGGACTCCAGGATCATGACCTCAGCCGAAGGCAGTCGCTTAACCAACTGAGCCACCCAGGCGCCCAAGACGTTTCTCTTTTATTTTCTTCAGCTAAACTGTATAGAAGTGACTGTGTAACTGAAGCTCTTATAATTCAGATCTGACCCAAAGAGTTTTAGTGTTACCGACTTTCAATTATTTTTTTTTTTAAGTTTTATTTATTTGAGAGAGAGAGCAAGCACAAGCAGGGGGAGGGGTGGAGGGAGAGGGAGAAGCAGGCTCCCCACCGAACAGGGAGCCGAACGTGGGGCTCGATCCCAGGACCCTGAGATCATGACCTAACCTGAAGGCAGATGCTTAACCAACTGAGCCACCCGGGCACCCCTTTCAATTATTTTTAATGTATAGTGTATCAAAAATTGTGTATTTTTAGTGTATTTAGTGTATCAAATATCTTTTTTTAAAGATTTTTTATTTATTTGACAGAGAGAGACACAGCGAGAGAGGGAACCCAAGTAGGGGGAGTGGGAGAGGGAGAAGCAGGCTTCCCGCTGAGCAGGGAGCCCGATGCGGGGCTCGATCCCAGGACCCAGGGATCATGACCTGAACCAAAGGCAGACGCTTAACAACTGAGACACCCAGGCGCCCCTGTATCAAATATCTTAATGTCTTAACTTTCAAGACTCTCTATTTAAAAGATGATAACATTTACCTCTCTGTTTAGGAAAAATATATGAGGGTAAGATAGGGCAAAATCACTGCTTTCCAAATGCAAGTCCACATTCTTTATGTGAAACCTTTGGGGCCACATGCATTTAGAAATTTGGAACTTTGGAGGTTTTAAAAAGATAATTTTGTAGATAGAACATATATTAGATAACACTCCTCGAGGGATCTGGGAGAGCATCTGGTAACAAAATGCATTAATATTTCTGCAGTAAACAAAATACTCATATTAACTGGGATAAGTAAAGACTATGCGGGACAGGTTTCCTCCCCCCCCCCCCCCCCGGCCCCAGTAAAGTGAGGACAGGTTTTGTCACTATATGAGTTCTGAATAAACTTTAGATTTCTCACAGCCTTTGGGGTTTCAGAATTGTGGGTAAATATTTATAGGTCTATATTTGGAAAATGATGAGCACTGTCCACCAAAGAGTGCCCCAGAAATAGAGATAAGAGATAAAAACAGTAAGCATAATGAAGTTTGGTTATGTTTTAAAATTGGAGATCAAAATTTTAGTCGTCGAATTGCTTAAATCTAAATATTCAAAGAAAAATTTAGAGTATGTATATTTGGGCTCGAGAGTGAAGGTGGATGTTTTTGTATTCTACTCTTAGAATTTGCATTTGTTGTGTTTTTGCTCTGAAATACATAAGCTTTGTAGAAACTCAGCTCTTTGATGGTAAAGTATTTCTCTGGGCTTACTAAAATAAATTAATAATTAATAAATAATACTAAAATAAATTCATTTTAGGTATTCCGATGTATTTAAGTCATCTGATATCAAATCAGCAAGTTTAGAGGATCTGTGGGAAAATCTGAGTTTAAAGCCTACTAACTCCCCTCCTGTAAACATCTCTGCAACCTTGTCTCCACAAGGTAAGTAAAGATGATGCAAGTAAGAAATTTAGAAGACCAACTTCAGATAAAATTAGTTATTTAAAACTTTTCAATCTTAACCTTTATTAGAATTTAAATATTCAGAGCACAAAGAAAGAGTACACTGTGTATTAAAGTTGTTTATATTAAGTTTTAACAGAGGTCTATTATCTTCAACAAATAGATCAGTGTTGCAATTCTTGAACACTGACTTTTGTCCTATCAGCTGGCAGAGGTTCAAGCTGCAGTGTTTTGCGTGCAGATTTTTATTTATTTTAAATATGCTCTCAGATATCTTTTTCTCTAACATTTTATGAGGTTAAATAAAATTTTGAAAATTACATTAGAACATTAACAGAACTCTTATGTTCTTCCTTGTCTATGGCAATGGAATGCAGATTAATGACTGATTTCCACCTTCCCTCCCCCATCCCAGTTGTGGAAACCCTGAGTGGAATAATCTGCAGCCAATAGTTTCAGACCAGTTTTCAGATTGAATAATGAATCATTCTTTCTTCCAAAGTCCTTATTAACATGTTACATGACTTGATCTCTTATCTCTGCCATATTGCTTTTACAGTAAAAGAATGAAAAGAATTCCTGCTGTCTAAAGTCTGTTCTCCTACACTTTAAACAAATCTTGAATTGTTTTACTTTGTCATAAGAAACCACTTTATAAATAAGGTTGACTTTTTTTTCTCTTTTCTCTTTTTTTTTTTGCCAAAATTTATACCTTAGACTTGCCTAGACAAATATCGTGGTATTTAGTAAATATTTTTACTTTTCACTTTGTCATTTTCCTGTGTAGTTATTAATGAAGTATGGCAAGAAGAAACAATTGGACGTCTACTGCAGCTCGTAGACCTTCCACTTCTTGACTCCTTACTCAAACAGCAAGAGGTTGTATCTAAAGTTCCTCAGCCTAAGAGGCAACCTGATTTGGTCAACAACAGTAACTATCTGGATCGAGGGATTCTCAAGGCTTACAGTGACTCTCAGTATGTGGAAATACATCTATCTCAATAATTTGAGTGTGTTTGTAGGAAAATCGTAGATAATGGTTTTAAGATAATCTCCTGAATTCTTCCGTCCACGGGATCAGATATGCATTAGCAGTTGATAATTATCAGGACTTGGGAAAGTGAAGAACAAAATTACCTTGGTCAAAATTAGAAAGAGATATAATTTTCATTATTTTTTTATATTTATTTTTGCTTCTCACATAACCTACTTACACATCAAGTGAAGAAAATGATTCTTCTTATCTTTGTTAAAATGTAGGGCTCTCTGGTCTTCAAAGGGACCCGGAACAAAATTAACAGATTTGACAAATTCTTAGACTCGTTTGACTACCTATACTTTTATGCTTCACCAAAATATCTTGAATATGTATTTTTTTTAAAGATTTTATTTATTTATTTGACAGAGAGAGACATAGCGAGAGAGGGAACACAAGCAGGGGGAGTGGGAGAGGGAGGAGCAGGCTTCCCGCTGAGCAAGGAGCCCGACATGGGGCTTAATCCCAGGACCCTGGGATCATGACCTGAGCCGAAGGCACATGCTTAACGACTGAGCCACCCAGGCGCCCCTTGAATATGTATTTTTTAATTAACTAGTGTTACTGAAGAGAGAATGAAAGTAACTCTTGCTCTCATATCTGACTATCATTCTTCTGAATATAAATCTTAAATTGTGAAGGCTTGGGCGCCTGGGTGGCTCAGTTGGTTAAGCGACTGCCTTCGGCTCAGGTCATGATCCTGGAGTCCCGGGATCGAGTCCCGCATCTGGCTCCCTGCTCGGTAGGGAGTCTGCTTCTCCCTCTGACCCTCCCCCCCTCTCATGCTCTCTGTCTCTCACTCTCTCTCAAAATAAAATAAATAAAATCTTAAAAAAAAAAAAAAATTGTGAAGGCTTAACTTCAGGTGCTAAAGGAAGTATGATTTTTTTTTTTTCCCCTTAAGGAAGAGTTCTATATTCCTTATAACTTTGAAATTATTTTCTTAAGTAAAATTATTAAAGGTTAAAATCTTGTATTTTCTAGCTTGTTTAATTTTTAATTACTTTGCCTCAGCAGATCGTGTTCAGTAGTTAGGGAGATGGGAATGTTTAAAAGGAATGCAACTTACATTTCTCAGTACTTCTTCACAAGTTCCACAGTCCAGTGAACTATTAATAGTTAAATACCAAAAGGTAGTTTAAAACCTTATGCAAGGGGTGCCTGGGTGGCTCAGTCGTTAAGCATCTGCCTTCGGCTCAGGTCATGATCCCAGGGTCCTGGGATTAAGCCCCACATCGGGCTCCTTGCTCAGCGGGAAGCCTGCTTCTCCCTCTCCCACTCCCCCTGCTTGTGTTACCTCTCTTGCTGTCTCTCTCTCTATGTCAAATAAATAAATAAAATCTTAAATAAATAAATAAAATCTTACGCAAAAAAG
Source organism: Neomonachus schauinslandi (assembly GCF_002201575.2). Taxonomy (NCBI): domain Eukaryota; kingdom Metazoa; phylum Chordata; class Mammalia; order Carnivora; family Phocidae; genus Neomonachus; species Neomonachus schauinslandi. Next base: position 26,719,250 of record NC_058413.1, on the reverse strand, counting down.
AAGTTAATCCTAACATACTAGTTAACTGAACTCTGTGTGTATAATAGGACGATTATTATTCAACAAGAATTTAAATCATTATGATGAGCACTGAGGGAAAAAAAGATAAATAAAATTGAATAAATCACACCTCTAATTCTTTTTTTTTTAAGGTGGGGGAGGGGCAGAGGGCTAGAGAGAATCTTAAGCAGGCTCCACCTCCAGTATGGAGCCCAAGGTGAGGCTCCATCTCAGGGCCCTGAGATCGTGACCTTTAGCTGAAATCAAGAGTCAGACATTTAACTGACTGAGCCTCCCAGGTGCCCCACACACCTATAATTCTTTAAAAAAAAATGAATTTAAATCCTATTTCTATAATCTAGTTTTTTTTTTAAGATTTTATTTTTAAGTAATCTCTACACCTATCATGGGGCTTGAACTCACAACCCCAAGATCAAGAGTTGCATGCTCCACCGACTGTGCCCCATATTTCTACGATCTAAAGTAACATATGAAAACATTTTATAATTACCTTACATTTTAAATACAGAATTAGAAATTGTGCTAGAAGTGACCTTGAGGATCATCTTGCTGCATCTTACTATGAACTTGATGAAGCTGATGCACAGAAAGGTGACATGACCTGCCCGATATAATGCTCTTGGGTGGTGGCAGAATTAGTTGTCCTGAGTTCATAGCAGTAGAGCACATGGTTGTTCTTTTTTAAACTACATATAAAATACATATAAAATATATCATGTATAGGGCACCTGGGTGGCTCAGTCGTTAAGCGTCTGCCTTTGGCTCAGGTCATGATCCCAGGGTCCTGGGATCGAGTCCCGCATCGGGCTCCCTGCTCAGCGGGAAGCCTGCTTCTCCCTCTCCCACTCCCCCTGCTTGTGTTCCTGCTCTCGCTGTCTCTCTCTCTGTCAAATAAATAAATAAATAAATAAAATCTTTAAAAAATATATATATCATGTATATTAGCAAGTTGAATATTGAAAGTTATTCTAGAATTCTGTTTCTTGAAATGTAACATTTTTCTGATTTACCCAGATGGCATTTTATTAGAAATGGAAACTAATATTTAATTGTTTTTGAAACCCTACCTTATCTTCCTCTGTTGTCTCCTAGCCAGAGTGAGAGATGATAGATCACAGAGCTCTGAAGTACACAACATCATGTTAGAAAAATACTGGCCTAGGAGTCAGATCTGGGATCTAGTCCTAACTGGGACCCTGAGCAAGTAACTTAGAGTTTCTGGACCTCTGTTGTAAATTTAATATTAGAGTTTGAATTTTGATATCCTTTTCAGTTTACATTGTAGTGGATAGCTTCTGTTTTCACTTAGAAAAGAAAAAGAAGACATATGAAGCCAAACTTTTTGTCTGTGATACATGATCTAGCTATATGTTAAAAAGAATTACACATATCTATATCTAAGTGTATAGAAATTTATCCTCATGGCAAACTTGAAAGAGGTAGTAAATTAGGTACTGTGTGTATATTTGTTACTTGCTTTTTAAAATACTTAAAATAATTTTTTTGAAAATAATTCTTTTTTCCCCCATAGGGAAGATGAATGGCTCTCTGCAGCAACTGATTGCTTAGAATACCTTCCAGACCAGATGGTGGTGGACATAAGCAGAAACTTTCCTGAGCAACCAGATAGGATAGACTTAGTGAAAGAACTTCTGTTTGATGCCATTGGCAAATATTACAGTAGTAGGGAACCTCTGTTAAATCACTTATCTGATGTTCATAATGGCATTGCAGAGCTCTTAGGTAAGTAAGATCTTACTGGATACTGGAATTTGTCTTTTGGAGGAAACAGGAAAAAGTTAATTATCCTCAGAATGAACCAAATTGCTTCAGGCTCGAAGTGGATCTGGATAAATCCATGGAAAGTATGTTTATTCCAAACTTCTAGGGTTCATTTGGAAGGAGGCTTTAGTAAGTTCTAAAGTTATGCAGGAACTTCTGGTTGGCACAGGAGAATGCTGCCCTAATTCACTGTAAGTTTAATAGGTATAGTGTGGCAGTTCTCTTCTTTAGAAAACACTACCAACACCACCACTCTCCCCCGCTTCATTGTCTTCAAAATGGCAGACACTCAATCCCTCTACCAATGAGCCAGACTGTTCGACATGGTTTGTTGAAAACAAATTGTGGATTTCAGAGAATCCTTTCTATTTTTCTCAGGTAGAGTTGGATACATCAGTACTTTACACATAGTGTACCTTGAAATGTGTTGAATTAATGAAAAGCAGGCTGAGAATTTATTTACAAAGCCAAGAGTTTAATTTAACATCCTAAGATGATTATGACAAGGATTTAGGGTATCAGTTGCCAATTTGAGAATAGGCTGCCTTGACGGTTGGTATTGGTCATTTATTGTAATTCCTAGTTGTTTTGTTTTGCTTTTGAAAATAGTTTTGAGAGGCCCCTGAGTGGCTCAGTCGGTTAAGCGTCTGCTTTCTGCTCGGGTCATGGTCCCAGCATCCTGGGATCGAGCCCTGCATCGGGTTCCATGCTCAGTGGGGAGACTGCTTCTCCCTCTCCTTCTGCCTGCCTGCCTATCTGCCTACTTGTGATCTCTCTCTCTCTCTCTGTCAAATAAATAAATAAAATCTTAAAAAAAAAAAAAAGTTTTGAGTAAGTTTAGTGTTTAGCTTCAGCTTTACGTTGAATTTTGTTCCCTTTGATAGTCCTATTTGGTCAAAATTAAAAGCAGTTTTTTCTTTCGGCTGAAGTGAACGGGAAGACTGAAATAGCATTAGAAGCCACTCAGCTCTTTCTAAAGCTTCTGGACTCCCAAAATAGAGAAGAATTTAGAAGACTACTGTATTTCATGGCTGTTGCAGCACATCCTTCTGAATTTAAATTACAGAAAGAAGTAAGTCTTTTGTCTAAATGTGAATTGTATTCGAGCAGCCTTAGTTCTTACAGGACCCACAAGTCAGATTATTTCACATCGGCATCAAATATGCTGAAATGACTAATGACTATTAATATTCAACATTGCCTTTTATATAAACTCATTCTTTTAAATATACACTATTGGGTGTGTTTTATTTTTATAGAGTGACAACCGAATGGTTGTGAAAAGGATATTCTCAAAAGCGATTGTTGACAATAAAAATTTATCTAAAGGCAAAACTGATCTTCTCGTACTCTTTTTAATGGATCATCAAAAAGATGTTTTTAAGGTAAAATTCTGAAAGTAGTTAAGTTGAGCTTATGTAATAGATCACTGGATTAAAATGCATTTGAATAATCTGTGTCCCTCTTTTTTTTTTTTTTTTTTTTTTTAAGATTCCAGGAACTCTACATAAAATTGTTAGTGTTAAGCTCATGGCCATTCAGAAAGGAAGAGATCCAAATAGAGACACAGGTAATCTGAGAAATATAATTTTCATGATCTTCCAAAGATAAATTCCTAGTGTTTATTTGAAAGTATTTTGTTGCACTTTAATTTCAACTAAACTTTAAATTCCTCAGGGTTATCTAGACTTAGCAGAGAGCCTCCTTATGTCAAAAAGTAACTTGACCAAATTTAGACAGTCAGCAGTGCTTAGCATCTTCAATGCATTTTATAAACTGGGGAATAAGAATATAAATGTAAAAATATTGCTTTTTTTTTTTAGTTAAATCTGAGGAATAGATTCATTAACTGAACTTTTTACTTTTAAACATAAAGGATATATATATTGCCAGAGAATTGATCAAAGTGATTATTCTGACCATACACAGAAGACAACCAAGGATGAACTAATGAATTTACTAAAGACTATTGATGAGGATTCAAAACTATCTGCCAAAGAGAAGAAAAAATTGCTAGGTCAGTTCTATAAGTGTCATCCAGACATCTTTATTGAGTATTTTGGAGACTGAGTTTTTAATGTCTGTATATAACTTAGGTATTTTAATAATAAATTATGTATCCTAAATATCTAATCACATTTGTAATCTTAGATGTTCTAAATATGAAATTGTACTTAATAAAACATTTTTTGTATAAACTTCTGTGTCTGAAACTAAGTATTAGATGGTGTATTGCTGTTAGATATTAACCTCTTTAGGGTGAGCTGATTTATAAGTACTGTGCCCAATACTTTATAGAACATCATAGAAATTTAATGATATGACATTGCAGTGTTTACATAACAAAGTATTAAATAGTAAGGAAGTCTATAATTACAAGTTAATAGGAGTGTGGTTTTTACCCTAAGAGGTACTCCTTAAAGATACAAGAGAGAAACTCAGGCTATGATAAAGTGAATTTGCTAATTACCATAAACAGTAGACAAGTCAGAAATTGAACTGTCCTGATGATTTTGAAAACTTCAACATCTTTTAAGTTTATTGGGGAAAAATACAAACATTTAAAAATGGGCGAGAACAGAATAAAAGAATAACTTCCATGTACCTATTATCCACTTTCAACAATTGGCAACTCATGGCCAGTCTCATTTCATCTATACCCCCATGCATTCTGAAATTTAATAGATTAAGTGATATGATGTCTGACGTTTGCTGGGGTGGGAGCAAGGAATGCATGGCTAAAAGATAAGGACATAAAAAAAATAACCACAATATCATCATTACATACACACAAACCCACAATTCCTTAATACCATCAAATATGCAGTCAGTAGTCACATTTTCTGATCTCAAATGATTTTGACAGTTTACTCAAATAGGGATCCATTAAGGTCCATAAATTACAATTGGTTAATGTGCTTCTTAAGTCTCTTTTAATCTGGGGTGCCTGGGTGGCTCAGTTGTTAAGCATCTGCCTTTGGCTCATGTCATGATTCCCCGAGTCCTGGGATCGAGCCGCACATCGGGCTCCCCGCTCCGCCGGAAGCCTGCTTCTCCCTCTCCTGCTCCTGCTGCTTGTGTTCCCTCTCTGTGTCAAGTAAAATCTTTTTTTAAAAAAAGTCTCTCTTAATCTATATGTTCTTCTTTTAACTCCTCCTTCCTTCTCCTCCTCCTCTTTTTCTCGCTCTGCCTCTGTCATTGAATAAACCTGGTTACTTCCTGAGTTTCTCCAGTCTGGATTTTGCTGATTGCAAACCTGTACTAACTTTTATCATGTTCCTCTCATATCCTGTACTTCTTGTGAATTGGTCATTAGCACTAAAATCTTCAACTTTTTTTTTTTAAGATTTTACTTATTTGAGACAGAGCATAAGAGGGGGGAGGGTCAGAGGGAGAAGCAGACTCCCCGCTGAGCCGGGAACCTGATGCAGGACTGGATCCTGTTCCCGGAGTCCCGGGATCAAGACCTGAGCCACCCAGGTGCCCCTAAAATCTTCAACTTTTCATCCAAGGTCATGATCATTTTGGAACTGCACTGTCAGGATATATTTGGTAAATAGACAAGCAATATAATACAATTACAATTTGAAACTGTTCATCCATACAATAATCAAAAGATTAAAAGGAAACAATTTTTCTACTTAAACTTTTAAAGAAAGGTTGGGAGGGGGCACCTGGCTCGCTCAGTCCGTAGAGTGTGTGATTCTTGATCTTGGGTCTGTGAATTTGAGTTCCACGTTTGGGTATAGAGATTGCTTAAAACAAACAAACCCTAAAAGAGCAGTAGGGAAAACTGAGATGCACCAAAATGCTAGCATGTCAATCTTTTATTTTCTAACATCTGATACCAACAGTCTTTCAGTGGGAGAACGTTGAGAACTCTATAATATATCTGTGATCCCAGTTCTCCTAATAAAGCAGGGAATAACTTTGTCAGGTTTTTTGTTTTTCGTTTTTGTTTTCATAGACAAGGGAAGGCAGCTGTCTTTATTGTGTGAAAAAGAGAAGATAAGATCGTTCGTGATTTAAATGTGAGGAAGTTTTCAGAAACTACTGAAAGTGTGGTGAGACCATACTTGGGGTGTGGAGGTGGTTCTTGCCTGGCTGCAAACTCGAAACACCTGGGAAGCTTAATTCTTCCCTGGCATCACCCCTGGAGTCTCAGATGATCCTTTTAGAACTCCTGCCCCCCCTCCCGCCCCCGGAGATTCCAAGATGTAGTTAGGGTTGAGAACCACTAATCTCGAGACTATACATTAGTATAGAGCAACTGTGTGTACTATCTGACTTGCGACCTTTACTTTGCACATAATTGAATGATTATTTGGCAAGCAAAACCTAACACTTCTTCAGGGGAAGCAAAACTAACTGCCTAGTTTTGTTTTTTTTTTAAGATTTTATTTATTTGAGAGAGAGAGAGAATGAGAGACAGAGAGCATGAGAGGGAGGAGGGTCAGAGGGAGAAGCAGACTCCCTGCCGAGCAGGGAGCCCGATGCGGGACTCGATCCCGGGACTCCAGGATCATGACCTGAGCCGAAGGCAGTCGCCCAACCAACTGAGCCACCCAGGTGCCCCTGCCTAGTTATTATATTCATGTTCCTAGAAGCAGCGGCATTCATTTCATGGAAAATTCTAGCAAGATCAGTTTACCTCAAACTTCCTAAGCAAGAATAAAGTTTAAGAAAAATTGGTCCTGTTTACTGCAATCATGGTCAAAGTTTTATTTTTTATTTTTTTTAAGATTTTATTTATTTGACAGAGGGAGAGAACAAGTAGGCAGAGAGGCAGGCAGAGGGAGAGGGAGAAGCAGGCTCCCCACTGAGCAGGGAGCCCGATGCTGGGCTCAGTCCCAGGACCCTGGGATCATGACCTGAGCCGAAGGCAGCTGCTTAACTGGCTGAGCCACCCAGGCGCCGCAAGCATGGTCAACGTTTTAAAGTGCGGGTCCTGTGCTACCATGAATGCTGTGGGCACCCCCCCTGTATCACTAAAACTGCCAGCTGCTTGCTGTGTGCCCTCATCCATGATATCCCCTTGGGGACCCGGCCCCACTTAGACACCTGATGCCTAGGTGACTATGAGCCTTGCCACCACTCTAGCTAAGTAGACCAGGGCTAAGCACTGATCCAAGAACAGCTTACCTATAGGCAAATGACTGATTTTGCACAAAAATCAGCTTGCTCAAGGAAATTCTATATAGAAAAATCCAAATTAGGAGGAAGCAACAACTAAGAAAATAGAGAAACCAGTCTGTGATTCAGAGGGGTGCTGGGGATTGCAGCAAGGAGTAGAGATGTGATGAGAGCCATCCTGTGTGTCTTGGGGAGATGATAAAACAGTACTGCTCTCTAGAACAGCTGCTGGCTTTCTCCTTCCAAACCCTAGGGAGCCTTGCTGTGAACTCCCTTTATTTTGAAGTAGTTTGAGTTTCCAGTGCTTGAAGCCAAAAAAATCAAACAAGGTGTCCATATGTTTTTAATATTTGAAACAATTCCAAGTATATCAGAAGATAAAAAGTAACCATTACAAGTCAAATCAATGGTTTTAATACTGTAAGTGTCCCCTCCACAAGTGAAAATTGTTTATATTAATCCTTCAAGGAAGGTAGTGGACTCTCACTAGGGGTGTAGATGTGGCGGGGGCAAGGGTGGAGCTCTCTGGGGAGGTGGTTCTTGCCTAGCTGCACATTTGAATCACCTGGAAAGCTTAACAGTTTTTCCCCCAGCATCACCCCCAGAGTTTCAGATGATCATTTTAGAATGCCCACACCCCAGACAATTTTAGGGTGTAGTTTGAGAACCACTAATCTAGAGACTGTATGGTATATTAGTCTGGACTCCACAGTGAGAGCTTAATGTTTTCTTGGTGAATCTTTATTCCAGGTGGTTGAGTATCTTAAGGGTTTTGTTTTTTTCTCTCCTAAAGTGAATCCTCATTGAGGACTTTGATGTGCTTGTGTATTTAAGAAAAAATACCTAATGTGCTAGTTAGTGAATGGTTTGATTCTTAATGTGATCTATTTAGTAGTGTTCGAAAGCACTCATTTCACTTCATCTTGCTTTTCTAGTTATTTAAATTTAACAAGTTTTATAAGCTACGGGTAGGAGACTAGATTATTACCTTCATTTTGTTTAATTAAGGCATACATGACTTATGCTAAGTCTTATAGCATCTCTACAAAATGAACAGTTAATCACATAGCTTTTAATTTTTTTTCTAAAAATTTTATTTATTTGACAGAGAGAGGGACAGCGAGAGAGGGAACACAAGCAGGGGGAGTGGGAGAGGGAGAAGCAGGCTTCCCGCGGAGCAGGAAGGACCCTGGGATCATGACCTGAGCCGAAGGCCGACACTTAACAACTGAGCCACCCAGACGTCTCAGATAGCTTTTACATTTTAAGATTAGGTACAAAAACTCTGTTCACGTAGTTTGCTACCCTACTGCTAAAAGGTGAGAAAAGCATGGTTTTTTTGGAGCAGCCACTAGTCCAGTGCCGAGATAATCACGGCCCCCACTTCCTGTGATAGAGGCAGATGAGGCTCCAAAACGGGCTTGTCTTAGCATATTTTCCCCTTCTAGAACACAGTCATAAAATGCTCCAAGTCCTCACTGTTGTTTATGTACCTACACCGAGCTGAACCCTCATGGGAACCGTTCGTCCCCTTGCCCCGCGTCTCTTCCGGGCTGAAGTCTCACTCTTTCTATCGACAAAGTGTAGCAACCACTTAGGTAAGAGAGGATCCCCAAACCAAAATGAATCTGTGCCATTAAAGTGAGGCTTGGCTATCTAGGTGGTAAGCATGGCTTTTTTTTTTTTTTTAACAGCCCAGATTAGGTAGAATAATAAACTATGTGCAGTGACGAAACATGGTAATACTGAAGTTCGAAAACCCGGGCGGGGAAGGCTTTGAATGAGGTTGCGAATAAGCGGCCTTTTTCTTTCATTTGACAGACTCCGCGCCGGCTCTACCACGTGTTCCTCTCCCGCCTCACACTCTCCCAACAGCGCCCACCTTTCTGTACGGAAACATGGCGCCGCCCTGAGTGAAGCGGGCACCATCTGGCTCCGTCCGAGCCACCGCCCACTGAGCCTTGTCTGCCGACTCGGAGCCCGCCTCTCGCATCTCCGTACGGAAACATGGCGCCGCCCGGCTCGAGCTCCCGCCCATTGAGCAAACTCCGCGCGTACGGGACCGCGCCTCCCGCCTTTCCGTACGGAAACATGGCGCCGCCCTACGAGGGGCGGGCACCTCCCGGCTAAAGGGCTGCCTCCTCCTTCCCGACGTTTGAGGAGCGGCCGCACTGGCCGCTACCCACCGGAGCCGGGCGGGGAGGACGGCCCGCAGCGCGGCGAGGGATGCGGCCTCGGAAGGGCAGAGGCTGAAGTGTCCCGTGCTCGCCGCGCATCGCTCCGCGCCTCCGCCGCCCGTCTCATTCCCCTCCCGAGCGGCAGGAGGAAGAACTCCGCGGCAGGTGAGGGAAGCGGACGCAGAGGCTGGCAGCCCTGCGGGGCCCGCACGGGAGGCGCCAGGTGGAAATCACAGGCATTTCTTCGCCTCCTCAGGGCAGGTCGGGCCCCGTGCTGTCGGGTGGAGGCAGGGACGGCGGCGGGGTGCGGCGTAGGGTGGCCTTTGTCCCAGCCCTCGAGGCCGTCCTCCTAGCGCGCCCCTCTGCCATCGCTAGCTGCCGGCCCGCCACTCCCTCGCCGGCCCGAACAGTTGTTTACAACGGAATCCGGGCGCTGAGCTTGAGTGGCGCTGGGTGCAGGAGGGAGCGGCTCCCGGCGACTGTAGACAGGGCGCCTTTCCTTTGCTCAGAGACCTTTTCTGCTGGGGAGTCTCTTGTGGCGGCTTTAGGGCCCGGCGTGTAGCTCGGGTAGAAGGTCTTTAGGACCAGTGCGAGGATCCTGCTACCCCCGGTTCCCTTTCCAGGCGGAGGAGTTGGTGACTGTTGAATGAGCACGCTGTAAGCAATCCGTGGTTCCTGTAGCTACCAGTTCCAGTAATTATAGCTCCCCTTTGTGGAAAGCCTGTAGTGTACCAGCTGCACATTCTGTCGTCTCATCTTACCCCCAAATCGAAGAAGTAGGCAGCTGCATTTTACAGATGAGGAAACTGAAGTTCCCCAGCTAGTAAAGAGCCAAAATTGGAACCCAGGTACGTCCTGAGACCAACGCCCCTCCTTTGCTCACACGCTGACATCAACAGAGATGACACCGCTGTCACCAAATACTTAGTGGGCATCTGTTTGGAACATAGACTTACACGGATGGAGCATATGTGGGAAATATGGTTGGTGTTGGGCATGAAGAAGTTAAAAATCTAGGTGAAGAGTTATTTTTAATAAAACTAGCAATTTTACGGGCTCCCCCCAACCCACCTTTCCCTCTTCATCACCTTCCACTAGTTTTCTCATTTTCATGTGCCTTCACATGTGCCCTCTGAGTGAAATGCCCCCCTCTCCACCTCCTCTCTCACTCTAGACATTTTTTAATTGCGTGAAATCCTGCTCTTCTCAAAAGAACGGCTCCAATGTCTCCTTTTCCGGGAAGGTTATCCCAGCCTCCTTCCAGGCGGAATTCCTTAATCCCTCCACTATGTTCCCTTAGTGGTTTCATCATGCCACCAAAGCTTAAGCTTCACTCCGTTTCCTTGTGAGCATGTTTCCCTCTCCAGACCTATTTAAATAAGTGTATGTTGAATTGGATCTAAGGCAATGATGTATGCCAGATGTGCAGTAACTAGCCCGACAGGAGTTCAGAGAAAGGTGCAGACACTGTGGGGAAGTGTCCTGGGAGGAGTAGGACTCGAGCTGAATCTTAAAAGGTGGGGTTAGTTTATTAAACTGAGCGTTAGAGAAAAGCATGCCTTCCTCCTGACTGCGCAGTTAAGAGTTACTTCATCCTTTCTGAGGTCATTCTCAGCATGTGAAGAGGATAAAATTAGAAGTGTGTGTTTGTCCTTTCTCATAGAATATGCTGGCAATGTTACCTTTTGGATCTTGGAGCATATCCAGAGCCTAATAGGATTTAGGACAGAGGAAATGGGTGTCTGGAGTGGGATGTTGGAAGGTAAGGGGAACTGCATTAAAGCAACCTTCATATTAATAATACAGGCCTGGAGGGGCGCCTGGGTGGCTCAGTCATTAAGTGTCTGCCTTCGGCTCAGCTCATGATCCCGGGATTGAGCCCCACATCAGGCTCCCCGCTCAACGGGGAGCCTGCTTCTCCCTCTCCCACTCCCCCTGCTTGTGTTCCCTCTCTCGCTGTCTCTCTCTCTCTGTCAAATAAATAAATAAAATCTTAAAAAAATAATACAGCCCTGGAAAAAAAATACAGGCCTGAAAATGTCAATTCCAGTAACTTCATTCTACTTAATGGAGGATTCTGAAAGTTCAGATAATTATATCAAGTGATTCGTCTCTGTCTAATGTGCAAAAGAGAGTCTGCCAGACCTTTTGGAAGCAGTCAACATTTCTTTTCATCCCTGGATTACCCTCCAAGGTATATAATAAAGACTAATTAGTGTTTATGACAATGTTTTGTGATCTCCAAGTGCTGATGGTACAAATGCTAATTATTTGCAGTATTGTGAATGCAGAAACATTGTGTCTGTCTTCTCCCTTAATTAGAAACACCTTAGGAAGAGAGACCTCTAGAAAAAACTCGGGGGTAAAGAACTTGAGAAAAACTTTTACAGTAAAAAGAGGCTACAATTGCAGGTCCCCCCCCCTTTTTTTTTAACTGGCCCAAACCAATGTGTTAAGTATTATTACTGTTCTAACCAGCAACTTAAAAAATTAAAACCCCACCCAACCCCATACATTGTGGTTGTTTGCAACGTCCTCCTTACCATCTTTTCCTGCTGACTGGCAAGAAGTTAATAAAAATATTTGCCCCACATATTCTTACATGCTTTGTAAGATTCTACCTTCTATGTGTCATCCCTAGTTATTCACACAACAGAATCAGAGAACCAGCTCCTCAGCCCAGTGTCTTCATTTGGAAGCGAAGTTAAAAAAGCATGATTTCCAACGACTTTTCATATCCACTCTCAGGAATGAAAGTAAAGAATGGAAGAATTGAATCACTTTTTGATTAAAATAGAAGCAGGCAGCTGATAGTATTATCTTCCGACAATGTAAGGTCCTGTTTTCTTTTGACATGGTACTTAGGAGTGGGACAAAAATATTCAAACTCGTCGCTCTCTGAGGTACAGGTCCATAAATTTGATAAATCATAAGTGTCATTTTACATGTATCTGTTTAATCATTGAGGAAGAATATGATAGCTGGATAAGATCTTCGCAAGCCCATTCATTCTTACAGGTGAGAAAATTGAAACCCAAAGAAAATAAATGATTTGCCAAGAGTCCTACTGCTAGTTAGTGACAGAGCCAGAACATTTGGTTCACTTTTTTTTTTTCTTTCCTAGGAAAGTAAATAAACTTAATTGAGAATGTCCGAAAACCCTGGCAAGCCCAATATAAATGAAGCCGGAAAATCAAAATCGAATGATTCTGAGCAAGACCTTGAAGATGCTGTGGAAGGTTCTGATGAAGCTCTACAGAAAACAATAAAGTCGGTTTCTCCCAGCACCCAAAGAGTGCAAAGACCTCACTGTAAGCAAATTTGACTTTGGTTAGAAGCCATATTATCATTGTTTTCAGATGATATTTTGATTAGGCTTCCTTGTACTTGTGGCCCTGAGCTGGGTTCTAATATGATAACATTGCCGATAACTAGTATTTAAGAATAGCCAAGTTTCTCAACTGGCAGCCTATTCACTTGTGGACTTTCTTTTTTTTTGTTTTTAAGATTTTATTTATTTGAGAGAGAGAGAGAAAAAGCACATGGTGGGGAGTGGCAGAGAGAGAGGGAGAGAGAAGGAGACTCCCTGCTGAGCAGGAAGCCCTGCAGGGCTGATCCCAGGACCCAGAGATCCTGACCTGAGCGGAAGGCAGATGCTTAAATGACTGAGCCACCCGGGCGTTCCCACTTGTGGGTTTTCAGTTGCTTGAGAAATTAAAATTTTAGGATCATGTCCAGAATATTCCTATCTTCCTGCAGTCTCTGTGGCATTCCACTTTCTCTGAAGTGCTCTGAGAAATAGGGTGGAGTGCAAATTGTAGCTTTAATTTAAAAAACATCTGAAAAGTGTGAGGCAGGTTCCAGCCAGGACTGTGCTTGTGCAGGTTAAAAAAGAAATAGGTTTTGAATGTGAGTGAGGTCACCACACCCTAACTCCATTGCCTGGGGGCTTAGTTCCCACGAGGTTGAGGGGATTCAGTTTGCTGAATGTGTGGTGAAGTCATTTCAGATCCCTGGCAGGGAGCAGGGCCTCAAGGATGAAAGGGTGGTAATTTCCGCAAGTATTCCCAGCAGTCGCCCCAACTCATGTCTTTTATTAAGAATACTTAAGCTTTTTGAAGTGAATCCAAAAATGAAAGTTTTAAGAGGGAGTGTCATAGTCTAAAAATGTCGGTGCTGATATTATCTCTTTAAAGTGTAGATGATCAGTAGTTCTTCATATTTGAAAGAAATATGAACATTTTGGGGGTTTCAGGTGTGTTTCTTTTAAAATGATCAAAGCTCTTCCCAGGTAATTTATTAGTCCACACAGTATTCTTTTCTTTTTAAAGATTTTATTTATTTATTTGACAGAGACACAGCGAGAGCGGGAACACAGCAGGGGGAGTGGGGAGGAAGAATCAGGCTTCCCGCCAAGCAGGGAACCCGTTGTGGGGCTCCATCCCAGGACCCTGGGACCATGACCTGAGCCAAAGGCAGACGCTTAATGGGTGAGCCACGCAGGCACCTCCTCCCCTTTTTTTTAAATTAAGGAAGCTTTATGCCCAGTGTGGGGCTTGAACTCAGGACTCTGAGAGGAAGAGTTGCATGCTTTACTGACTGAGCAAGTCAGGCGCCCCTCAACATAGTATTTTTTTTTTTCCTTTTTAGATTTTATTTGAGAGCGAGAGAGAGCTTGGGGTGGAGTGGGGAGGTTGCCAGGGGAGAGGGAGAAGCAGACTTCCTGATGAGCAGAGAGCCCAACACAGGGCTCAATCCCCGGACCCTAAGATCAGGACCTGAGCCAAAGGCAGATGCTTAACCGATGCTTAACCACCCAGGGGCCCCACAATATAGTATTCTTATAGCGAACATTATGGGCCCCATTTTATTGTGATTTAGTATCACATAGATTTTGATAGATACACCAATAAGTTCAGGGAAACATGCTGTTGATAAGTCTATCATGCATGTGTTAGGCCTTGCAGAAAAAATTATTTTTGCAGAAAAAAGTAGGGTTCTCCCAGCAGCCAGAGTACAAAGAGCTCACTGTAAGCAAATATGACTTTGGTCATATTGATTTCTAATACGTATAGTTAGAAAGCTTCTGTTTTCTCATTTCTATTTATTTTTTAAGATTTTAATTTTATGTAATCTATACCCAACCTGGGGCTTGAATTCACAACCCTGAGATTGAGTCGCATGCTGTACTGACTGAGACAGCCAGGCTCCCCTATTTTTTTTTTTAATTGGAGTATTTTTATTTTATGTACAATGAGTTGGCATTAAAGTAGGTATCTTGGATATCTGCAGTTAAGGTAGGTTATCTTGGATGACCAATTCAAGGAAGTTCACTTAATCCAATTTAATGAAGCCTATATCATACTTCGCGTACTGACGGAAACACTGGCGGCACATATTGAGGCCGTATTTCCGGATCAGACTGTGCCAGTTTGAGCAGATGTGGCAGGAACGAGAACCCTGGCCACATTTCCTCGGATGGCTCTGGTACAGCTGCTGGTGACCCATCTTGCTCTCTCGGATGCAACGAGGCAAAAAAAAAAAAAAAAAAAAAGCCACCCCTATTTTTTTTATTTTTATTTTTTTTAAAGTAGGCTCCATGCCGAATGTGGGGCTTGAAGTCGCAACCCCGAGATCAAGAGTCATATGCTCTACCGACTTGAGCCAGACAGGCGCCCCTGTTTTCTCATTTTTAAAATGAGGAAAATACACTTATCTCTTAGGATGGTTGTAAAGATTAAATGAATTCATGTAAAGCATTTAGAGTAATGCGTGGCACCTAATAAATGCTCAATAAATATTAATTGTTAATACTACTGGCATGTCATCTGTTGCATTTAAAGATACCAGGACCAGGGGCGCCTGGGTGGCTCAGTTGTTAAGCGTCTGCCTTTGGCTCAGGTCATGATCCCAGGGTCCTGGGATCGAGCCCCGCATCGGGCTCCCTGCTCCGTGGGAAGCCTGCTTCTCCCTCTCCCACTCCCCCTGCTTGTGTTCCCTCTCTCACTGTGTCTCTCTCTGTCAAATAAATAAATAAAACCTTTAAAAAAAAAAAAAGATACCAGGACTGATTGCTGTAATTTGGATGTATATGGCCAACATGATGGTTTTATCACCTACAGTTTCTGATAAGGAGGACCAGTGGTATAGATCTTTAGTCATTCTTTGATTGATGGCCATGCCTTTGGCATCCTGTCAGTCTACTGGCATGACTCCAAATTAATGTCAAGCCAACACTAGACTATATTATCCGAGATTGTGTGTAGTTATATCCTTAAGGCAAGAGTACTTACTTGGGACCCATGATTAAGTGTTAGGGGGTCCTAGGAACAGCCAGAAAAGTATATCAGCATTTGTGTGCATATGCATTTTTTTAGGAAGAAAGTCATGGAATATTTCATTAAATTCTTTTAGAGGTCTATACCAAAATGAGGTATAAAGTCAGTGCCCTAAAATATTCCTCTGGCTTCCTTGCTCTTGCTCCTTATAATAGTAGGTAGGCACAGGGCAGTGGGCCTCTGTGGTAAAGCTCAGACTCCATAATCTGAGGACCACATCAGGAAGCATCACTGATCACATAGATCATAAATAAGAATTTATAAAATATGAAATTAACTGCAGACATTTGAGTTTATAGTAACTCTAAAATCACTTCTGGAATGCTACAAGTTAAAATGTAAATAGCAAAAAATAACCTTTAGCCCTGCAAATTATAATAGAGTAATATTTTAAAGGCAGAATTGCTATTGGTACCTGTGATACTGTGATTTATAAAATAAGAACTATATTTGGTCTTTGCCCAGTCCTGGCAAAGAGCTCCTTTGGAATTTCCTAAATGATGAGTCCTAGAAAGGTGTCTTTTGTTATGTTAATGAGGCGACTGGAAACCACCTAGGTCTCTGAAGGATGGGGGCTGGTTGCCAGGGGACCCAGTCATGTGATTAGAGGGTTGGAACTTTCAGTCCCATCCCCCAACCTCCAGAGTAGGAAGAGGGGCTGGAGGTTGAATCAATTGCCAATGGCCAGTGATTTCTTTCTTTCTTTCTTTTTTTGTTTTTTGAAGATTTGAGAGAGGGAAAGAGCACGTGCCTGCACATGCACAGGCACGTGGGGGGAGGGGCGGAGAGAGAATCCTCAAGCAGACTCCCCACCAAACATGGAGCCGGTAGGGAGCCGCGCCAGGGTTCTAGCCTAGGACCCTGAGATCATGACCTGAGCTGAAATCAAGAGTCGGCCGCTTAACCGACTGAGCGACCCAGGTGCCCGGCCAATGGCCAGTGATTTAATCAATCATGCCTATATAATGAAGCCTCCATAAAAACCCAAGAGGACTGTTTTGGGAGAGCTTTGGGAGAGGGTTGGTGAACACGTGGTGGTGCTGGGAGAGTGGGGTGCTCCGAGCATGGAAGCTCCGCCTCCTTTCCCGTACCTTGCCCCACACATCTCTTCATCTGGCTGCTCTGGAGTTATATCCTTTTATACTAGACCAGGAATCTGGTAAGTAAAGTGTTTCCCTGAGTTCTATGGGCCGCTGTAGCAAATTAATCAAACAAGGGCGCCTGGGTGGCTCAGTTGGTTAAGCGACTGCCTTCGGCTCAGGTCATGATCCTGGGGTCCCCGGATCGAGTCCCGCGTCGGGCTCCTTGCTCAGCGGGGGATCTGCTTCTCCCTCTGACCCTCTTCCCTCTCGTGCTCTCTGTCTCTCATTCTCTCTCTCAAATAAATAAATAAAATCTTTAAAAAAAAATTAATCAAACAAGAGGCGGGAGTCGTTGGAACCTCTGATCTATAGTGCAGGTGACAATGTGGACTTGCGACTGGGGCAGTTTTATAGAACCCAGCCCCTAACTTGTGAGATCTGATGCTACCTGCAGGTAGATAGTGTCAAAATTGAATGGCTGGCGTGTGACAACTATTTGCCCCCGCACACGTTGGAATTTCAGTGCAGAACCTTTAGTGATAGAGAATGTTGAAAAAGGAAAAATGGCTGGCTTGTGAGAATTGGTTGGCACTAATCTGAGGTGGTGATTTGATTCTAAAAGATGATCTGTTCTTTCAACATAGAGCTCCTCAGAGTAAGGATCAGTCCGCTATAACTTCTCCTCTGAGATACTCTACTACCACATGCTTCTCTGCTCACAAAGCGCCTTCTGTTCTGGTGTTTAATCACCTGTTGACCAGTAAGAGATGCTGTATTCAGATGAAAAACATCAATTGTTATTCCAGTTAATATTTTCCATTTAGCATTTTGATTTGTTAAATCAGGTCTTTGTGAGTTTAATTAGTAGATCCCAGTCATCCTTAGATAAATGGATGACACTAAGTTCTTGCATTTAAAAAAAGATTTTTATTTATTTTTTTAAAGATTTATTTATTTTGGAGGGAGAGGGGGCACACGTGCACATGGGCAGGGGACGGGGGGTTACAAGGGGGAGGAAGAGAGAGAGACTTAAGCAGACTCCATGCTGAGCACAGAGCCCAACACAGGGCTCCATCTCAAAATCCTGAGATCATGACCTGAGCTGAAACCAAGAGTCAGACGCTCAACCGACTGAGCCACCCAGGTGCCCCTAAAGATTTTATTATTTTTTTTTTTTATTTATTTATTTATTTTTAAAGATTTTATTTATTTATTTATTTGACAGAGACAGAGATAGCGAGAGCAGGAACACAAGCAGCAGGAGTGGGAGAGGGAGAGCAGGCTTCCCGCCGAGGAGGGAGCCCGATGTGGGACTCGATCCCAGGACCCTGGGATCATGACCTGAGCCGAAGGCAGACGCTTAACGACTGAGCCACCCAGGCGCCCAAGATTTTATTTTTAAGTAATCCCTACACCCAACATGGGGCTCAAATTTACAACCCTGAGATGAGAATCACATGCTCTACTGACTGAGCCAGCCAGGCACCCCACCCCTGTGAATTTAATTAGTACATCCCAGGCATCCTTAGATAAATGGATGGCACTAAATTCTTACATTTTGATTTGTTTATTTATTTCAGAAATCTCCACACCCAGTGTGGGGCTTGAACTCACAACCCCGAGATTGAGTTGCAAGCTCTTCCAGCTGAGCCAGGCAGGCACCCCTAAGTTCTTACATTTTTAAAGCTCATGACTAGACTTTGAATTATGGTGTCTCTGTGTTCAGTCAATCAGCCAATATTTATTAAGTGCATACTGTGTATCAGGAATCCAGTAGTGAGCCAGCAGGCCCTCATAATCTCTTTGTTCATGGAGCTTGCTGTCTAGTGAAGAAGACAAAGTAACAAGCAATTTCTACACAGTGCAGTAAGTTCTGTGGATAAACTTTACTCTTGCTTCACTGTACTCTAGAGTAGTTTTGGGTGACATTTGCCATTTGAGAATTCTCAAATACAAAACAATCCCATCCCACAACCCTGTAATTAGTATGCAGTGAACAATTCCTGTGTGTGTAGATCTGTAACGTATCCGATATCTTAGAATTATAGCTTTTATCTCTTTTTATCAGGTACCCTTCATTAATAAGTTTGATTTTAAGTAGTCTCTAAGTTGGACAGCTCCTGTAAGCTGGTGTCTGATGTTCTCAGCACTCGGTACAAACTGTTTTGTCCCAAGTGTACCCAAAACCCTGAGAACACACTTACCTATAATTTGGAAGAGTCTCCTCTTTCATAGAACATTCCTTCGGTTATCTTCTTTTTGCATATTAGGAAATAATAGCCCTGGAAGATTTAAAGATTTAGGGGCAGAGGGAGATGAAGAGAGAGAGAATCCCAAGCGGACTCCCTGCCAAGTGCTGGGCTCCTCCCAGGGTTCAACCCCACGACCCTGAGATCACAACTGAAGCTGAAACTAAGAGTCAGATGCTTAACTGACTGAGCCAGCCAGGCGCCTCTGGCGCTGGAAGATTTAAATGACTTGTTGAAGGTCACATTCAAGAGTCTTGGTTAGAGGGAACTGAATTTCTTCCTAATGTGCTCTTTCCATTGTGTTTCATGACTAGGTGGCATGCAAACAGGGTCTATTTCTCATCACCGAAATGCCCCAAATTGGTGAAAAATGGTAAATTTACTGTGAAAAGTGTTTCTGTTATTTTCAGAAGTTTAAGATGATTAGACATTTGAAGATTTTTGCAAAACCAAGGCTAAAACGTAACTTGAAAGCCCTGGTGACAATCCTGAATCTCTTTAGGAGAGAAAAACTTGGCGTGCCTGTCTGGCTAAGTCATTAGAGCGTGTGGCTCTTGATCTCGGGGTTGTGAGTTTGAGCCCCACGTTGGGTGTAGAGATTACTTTTCTTTTTTTGTTAAAGATTTTATTTATTTGACAGAGAGACACAGCGAGAGCAGGAACACAAGCAGGGGGAGTGGGAGAGGGAGAAGCAGGCTTCCTGCCCAGCAGGGAGCCCGATGCGGGGCTCGATCCCAGGACCCTGGGATCATGACCTGAGCCGAAGGCAGACGCTTAATGACTGAGCCACCCAGGCGCCCCAAGATTACTTTAAAAAAAAAATCTTAAAAAAGATAAGAGCCCGATGGAATTTAATAACTTTAACTTCTGATCCTCACTATTGATATACCACAATGGAAGTTCCATTTTCTGATAAATGGCAACAGAAAATATTAGCTGGGTGACTCAGTTGTTAAGCGTCTGTCTTCGGCTCGGGTCATGATCCCAGGGTCCTGGGATCGAGCCCCGCGTTGGGCTCCCTGCTCAGTGGGAAGCCTGCTTCTCCCTCTCCCACTCCCCCTGCTTGTGTTCCCTCTCTCGCTGTGTCTCTCTCTGTCAAATAAATAAATAAAATCTTTAAAATATATATATAGGGACGCCTGGGTGGCTCAGTCGTTAAGCGTCTGCCTTCGGCTCAGGTCATGATCCCAGGGTCCTGGGATCGAGTCCCACATCGGGCTCCCTGCTCAGTGGGGAGCCTGCTTCTCCCTCTCCCTCTGCTGCTCCCCCTGCTTGTGCTCTCTCTCTCTCTGACAAATAAATAAATAAAAATCTTTAAAATATGTATATATATATTAGCTCGAATAAATTTAATAATCAGTATGCATATAGCAAATTCCTGCTCAGTGCCTTTGAATTTTTAATCAATTTTATTGAGGTATAATTTATACATAATAAAATTGAATTTTAAGTACATATTTGAGTTTTGACAAATGCATTTACAGTTGTGTCACTACTACCACAATTATGAGCTACTAGAACATTTTCATCACCTCCCTGAATTCCCATGCCTCTGCACAGTGCATCTTTCCCACCATTTGATCATCGTGTATGATCCATTTAATGTATTGTTCAATTTGGTTTGCTATATTTTGTCGAGGATCTTTGCATCTATGATCTTCAGGGATGTTGACCTGTACTTTTCTTTCCCTGTAGTGTCTGGTTTTGGTATCAGGGTAATGGTGGCCTCATATAATGAATTCTGGCCTTTGGCAACCACTTACTTGCTTTCTGTCACTATAATTTTGCCCTTTTTATGATTTCAAATAAATGGAATCATACTGTTTATAGTCTTTTGTATCTGACTCTTTAACTTGAGATAATGCTTTTAAGATTCATCTATGTCTTTGCATGTATCAGTTTATTCCTTTGTTATTGCTGGGTAGTCTTCCGTTGTATGGTTACAATTTGTTTATCCATTCTGCAGATGATCCACATTTGGATTAGTTCTAGGTTTTGATTGTTAGGAAGAATGCTGCTATTAACATTTGAAGACAGGTCTTAACATGGCCATATGTTTTCAGTTTTCTTGGGTAAAGACCTAGGAGTGGGGTTGCTGGGTCATGTGGTTAAGTTTATGTTTTACTTTTACAAGAGCTGGTTTTCCAAAGTGATGGTTCCATTTTTCATTCCCATTGTTTATGTACGAGAGTTCCAGATGCTCCACATCTATGTCAAGACTTGGTATGATCAGTCTCTTTCATTTTGGCCATTCCGGTAGGTATGTATTGGTATCTCAGTGTGGTTTTAATTTGCATTTCCCTGATTCTAAAAGGAAAAACCTACAGTTTTCTACCTGCGTGGGGCAAAACCCAGTCCTTCCTCCTCTGTTTTTCTCCTGGGTGTCTTTTACTACTCACACAGAGTATACCTCTTCTAGTTACCAAATGTGTGGGGCTCCCCACCCCCAATCAATTTTCTGTGACACCAGCTGGGTGTCTTACACTTCAACTGACACTATTTACACTTCAACTAAATTCTGACACTATCTACCCAGAGATAACATCAGATATTACAGGTGAAGGACTTAGTCCCACAGGAATACCCCCCTCCCCCCATCCCTCTGCTTTGGACACCAGTCACAAGTCTAGGTTGTCGTCTCTGCTTCTGACCGGTCAGCTATAGACTGGAGATTCTAGTGACCCCTCCTTGGATTCTGTTAATTTGCTAGAGTGGCTCACAGAACTCAGGGCAACACTGTTCACCGGTTTATTAAAAGGTAAATACAGATGAACAGCTAGATGAACAGCTACATAGGGTGAAGTCTGGGAGGGTCCTAAGTGCAGGAGCTTCTGTCCCTATGGAGTTGGGGTGTATCACCCTCCCAGTATGGATGTGTTGGACAACCTGGGAGATCTCTGAACCCCCTACTATTGGGACTTTACGGAGGCTTCCTCATGTAGGCATGATTAATTATTAACTCCATTTCCAGCCCTTCTACCCTCTCTGGAGAAGAGGACTGAAAAATCCAGCCTTCTAATCATGGCTTGGTCTTTCTGGTGACCAGCCCCATCCAGAAGCCATCCGGGAGCTCATTCAGAGTCACAACAGAACAAAACATGCTGCTTGTGCTTATCACTTAGGAATTAACAAGGGTTTTAGGAGCCTGGTGTCAATGAGCCCGGTCAAAACCCAAATATTAAAACTAGATGCTCCTAATGTTCTTATCACTTAGGAAATTAGAAGGATTTTAGGAGTCTTGTGCCAGGAACAGAGGAGCAGAGACCAAAATACATATTTTCTGTTATTTCACACTGATGATTAATGATGTTGAGTAGCTGTTCATGGCCTACTGGCCACTTGTGTATCTACTTTGGAGAAATGTCTGTTCAAATCTTTTGCCCGTTTTTTACTGGTTGTTGTCTATTTTTGAGTTATAAGAGTTCTTTCTAATTCCGGATACAAGTCCTTTATCACATATGTGTTTTGCATATATTCTGTCCTATCTGGCATGCCTTTTCATTTTCTTGATAGGAGTCTTTCACAGAATAAAAGTTTTAATTTTTTTTTTTTTTTAAGATTTTATTTTATTTGACAGAGAGAGACAGCAAGAGAGGGAATACGAGCAGGGGGAGTGGGGAGAGGGAGAAGCAGGCTTCCTGCTGAGTAGGGAGCCTGATGCGGGGCTCCATCCCAGGACTCTGGGATAATGACCTGAGCCGAAGGCAGACGCTTAATGACTGAGCCACCCAGGCACCCAAAAGTTTTAAATTTTGATAAAGCATAATTTATCATCTTTTTTCTCTTATATGTTGAGTTTTTTTTTTTATCTTACTCTAAGAAATTTTACCTAATTCAAGGTAAAGATTTCACCTGTCTTTTCTCATAGGAGTTTTATAGTTTTAGCTGTTATATTTAGGTCTGTGGTCCATTTTGAGTTCCTTTTTACTTATATGAGGTAAGGGTTGAGGGTCATTCTTTTATATACAGAGAACCAATTGTTCCAGCACTATTTAGTTAAACTGATCTTGCCTCATTGACCACATGTATGTGTATGTATGTGTGTATCAGTCTGTTTCTGGGTCCTCTCTTCTGTTCACTTGATCGATCTTCATGCCAAAAATACACTGTCTTGATTGTTGTAGCTTTAAAGTAACTCTTGAAATCAGTTAAAGTCTTTCAACTTTATTCTCTTCCACAATAGTTTTCATTTCTGTAGGTCCTGTGCATTTCCATGTAAATTTTAAAATCAGTTTGGCACTTTTTTTTTTTTAAAGATTTTATTTATTCATTTGAGAGAGAGAACACAGAGGGAGAGGGAGAAGCAGGCTCCCTGCTGAGCAGGGAGCCCGATGCGGGGCTCGATCCCAGGACCCCGAGATCATGACCTGAGCCAAAGGCAGACACTCAACTGACTGAGCCACCCAGGTACCCCCAGTTTGGCATTTTCAACAAAAAAGCTTGCTGGAATTTTTACTGGGATTGCATTTTATCAATAGATTAATTTGGCAGAAATTGACATCTTAATAATATTGAAAATTTTTATCTGGGCTTTGATTTTTGGATGTTCATTATATTTTCCTAATATCCATGAAGCAAGATTTATTTATTTCTTTAGTATTTTCATTAATATTCTGTAGAAACATTGAGAAGAATTTATGTTGTTTCCAACTTCCCCTTATGTGACTGAATAAAGATTTTTACCAGACAGGATAGGACCGGCTCTTAGATTTGGTTCCTTTTTTTGGTGAGCAAAAGAAAAAAGTAAAAGAGGAAGGTAAATAATTTTTGACTAACCTAAGAAGATCTTTATAACTGTTAAACCCGTGCAAACCAGTGACATTATTTATTTCATTTTAAGCCTAGATCTTATCCCCATCACATAAAATTAATATATCTTCTTAATTATCTTCTAGATCAGTGCTTTTCAAATTATGGTTTCAAAACATTGTTAGTATCCTATACAATGTAGTAGCTTTAGAGTTTTTTGAATAGCACCTGGTGCCCTAAACTACTTGATGAGATTTTAATTTGGGGAGATTCATTCCTGGCACAGTATTAGTGGTGGTGCAAAATGTAAACTGCTGATGGGAGCAAATGAGAAAATCCTAAATCTGGGGTCTCCTTTCTTAAATTTAGGATAGACAAAAAGCAAAGAGATTAGAAAACAACCCTCCGCTTCTTGGAAAATTTGATACTCTGTGACTTAAAAAGTTTACCTAAGTCTCAGTTTAATTTAATCATTTCCACGGACCAGCCTTGAGTGAAAAAACAGATATTTTGAATATTGGAAGTGGTCTCTGTTTTTAGGATTCTAGATTAAAATAAAAATGAAACAAGTACAATTCTGTTGTTTGAAATTGCTGGAGTATTTTCATAAACAGAGGCATAACCAAAATCATTAGCTGGTACCAGAACCACTGCCCTCTCCTCACTTTAATGGAAATTTTTATCTAGAGAAGCAAATCTCTTACCCTGGGTTTTGTTACAGCTAGTCCTCCTCGATTTGTGACAGTAGAAGAACTTCTAGAGACAGCGAAAGGAGTCACTAACATGGCTCTAGCCCATGAAATTGTAGTAAATGGAGACTTTCGGATTAAACCGGTTGAATTACCAGAAGACAGGTAAGGCGGTTCTGAGTTACCTTGTTTAGTGGAACTCTGCCATTTACCAGTTCTGGAAAGGTCTTCTCCGCTTGATGTCAGTATATTCAAATGTATTTTTTCCTTTTGTATGTTGGTGCTCAGAAAAACCCCACAGTACGTCTATACTTGGAATCACTCTTGGAAATGGATCTCAGGACCACTGATCATAAATAAAAGGTCTAGGAAGTCTCCTGTGGACATCTTTCATGTCAGCTTCTCCTTACTGCATAGGACTTAGCTGTCCTATCTTGTGTTTTCGTTGTATTGTTTCATTCATTTCTTGTAACTATCACATCGTACTATAGTTGTTGGTTTACTATGTTCTTCACCAGAGTGTAAGCTCTACAAAAACGAAGATTATGTGTTATTTTCTATGTCCATAGCACCTGGCACATATCCTATTAAATCTAAAACTCTTGATTGTAAAGTGTACCTTTTAAAATGTATTGTCATAAGAAAGAAAAATCATTGCCCGTTACAATTGTAAAAGTGCCGTGATAAACACTGGGAGTCTGTTAGCCAAGGAGGAGGAATGGCTGCTGGGTTGCCAACCTATAGAGTCGCCCACATGAGCCTTCTATGACTTTACGGACATTTCTTTTATGTTCTGCAAAGACAGTACTTTTTCACATTAATCATGAAGAACTACTTTTTTTGCTCTCACAATATACTTTTTTTTTTTTAAGATTTTTATTTGTAAGTAGTTTCTACACCCAACGTGGGGCTCAAACTCTTAACCCTGATATCATGCTCTACTGACGAAGCCAGCCAGGCACCCCTAAAGACTGGTTTTAGTGAGATGTTATATGTTAGTTTTACAGTTTGGTACCTAATTAAGCAAGTGTCTCATAGATCACATAGGAATAGGATATTTTCTGGAAAAAAGTCCTTCAGCCTATATACATGCTGAGTTGTTATCTTAAACTACTTAATCATAAATATCTTAAGAAACTTAATATCTTAAGAAAATTAAGAAAACAGCTCTGAACTTTTCAATATGCTTTTAATCATATGGCACTGTTATATGCTATTAATTGGCCCAATGTCATCTGTCCAATGAGTTGAAAATTATTCTGTCCAATGAGGTATTTATTGAAATAAATCACTAAACTTAAAATAAGGTATATCTGGGAAGTCTTTTCTTCATCCAAATTATTTTTAACATGTCTCACCCTAAACCTATAGAATTTGTGCTTTTGAGAGTGATTTGAGGCGCAAATATTTTATTTATTTATTTTTCTTTTTTCATTTGTTTCCAGCTTGGAGAAGAGAGTAAAGGAGATTGTACATAAAGCTTTTTGGGATTGCTTGAGCATCCAGCTAAGTGAAGAGCCCCCGACATATGACCATGCCATCAAACTTGTTGGAGAAATCAAAGAGGTGAGGCAGAGAGCAAATTGTGGTGCTTTTCTGGCGTGTTAGGAGTATTTAACCTCTCTGTGTTACTGCACCAGAAGACTAAAGAAATCGAAGGATAAGCTAAAGTACTTGTTGAAATGTGGATTAAGACTATTTTTGGCTCAATGCCCTTTTAAAAATTTGAAACAAGCTATGATAACCTGAAGGTTTTATGTTTGTAAATGAAGGTATATATTTAAAGATTTATTTATTTAGAGAGAGAGAGCACAAATGCAGGGGCAGGGTCAGAGGGAGGGAAGAAAGAATCCAGGCAGACTGCACTGAGTGTGGAGCCCAACATGGGGCTCAATCTCACGACCCAAATGACCCTGAATTCGTGACCTGAGCTGAAACCAGGAGTTGGACACTTAACTGACTGAGCCACCCAGGTGCTCCTGAAGGTTTATATTTTTAGAAACAGAATTATTTAGAGAAAACAAAAGTTATTTTACAATATAGGTGATTTATAAAAATTTTAATAGGTGTGGATGTGTTCAATTTATAATGGACAAAAAGTGATTCAGTCTGTGGGATAGAGAAGGCGTTAAGTAGAAGTTATGACTCTTCCTGCAAGTGCCTTTAGCGGTCGTATCAAAGAAGAAATGCATCCGTGAAAATTGGCGTCTATGGTTGGCTCAGAGGCTCACATTAATTATGTTTTTTCTCACTTTTAACAGTTTATCTTTTATCTGGTTGACTGCTACATAAACCTTAAATGGAAGCTTAAATAGCTACTCTAAATGATTTGCAAACGGGCAGCTGGCTGGCTCAGTCAGTAGAGTGTGCGACTCTTGATCTCAGGGTTATGAGTTCGAGCCCCATGTGGGGCATAGAGCCTACTTTAAAAATAAATAAATGAGGGGGGCCTGGGTGGCTCAGTCATTAAGCGTCTGCCTTCGGCTCAGGTCATGATCCCAGGATCCTGGGATCGAGCCCCGTATCGGGCTCCCTGCCCCGTGGGAAGCCTGCTTCTCCCCCTCCCACTCCCCCTGCTTGTGTTCCCGTTCTCGCTGTGTCTCTGTCAAATAAATAAATAAAATCTTAAAAAAATAAATGATTTGTAAGCATGTTTTCTATAGACTGTTAAGAGATTAAAGTATGTATCACAGTAGCAACTGTATTACGGTAACAATGGATAAGCCCTTATTTGGGTAATTATAAATTCCTTTGCATATAATAAAAAATGATGTCTGACTAAGAAACTTTGATTAAACTTGGCTGTGCTCTCTTGTAGACTCTCTTATCTTTCTTGCTGCCTGGTCACACTAGACTGAGAAACCAGATAACAGAAGTCTTGGATCTGGATCTGATAAAGCAAGAAGCAGAGAATGGAGCCTTAGACATTTCCAAGCTGGCAGAATTCATTATTGGCATGATGGGGACCCTGTGTGCACCTGCTCGAGATGAGGAAGTCAGGAAACTAAAGGACATTAAGGAAATAGTGCCCCTTTTCAGGTATGGGAATCATGTTAATCACCTTCAGTGTGCTTAAAATACAGGGCCTTTTCTCTTGTTCTTTTTAGATTTATTCATCTTAGAGTGGGGGGAGGGGGAGAGGGAGAGAGTCTCAAATAGACTCCCTGCTGAGTGTGGACACCAGGCTCAATCAGAGCCTATTTTCAGATTTGGACTTCAAGTGTAGATACTCACAAATTAAAAAAAAAAAAATTAAAAAGCAAACATTTTGTAAAATATAGAAAAGTAGAAAGAAGGAAAAACAATCACCCATAATTTTACCATCTAAAGGCAAAATCACTGTTAATCATGTTGATATTTTTTCTCCCTCAACATTTTATTTTGAAAAATTCCAAACTTACAAAAAAGTTGTAAAAAAGAAAACCCAAAAACAAAAAACCCGTGCAGTGAACACTCATATATCCTTTATACAGCTCTCCCAGGTTTTTTGTTTGTTTGTTTTAAAGATTTATTTATTTGAAAGAGAGAAAGGGAGTGTGGTGGAGAGGGAGAGAGCTCGGAGCCCAACGCGGGACTCAGTCTCACAACCCTGAGATCATGACCTGAGCCAAAATCAAGAGTCAGATGTCTAATTGACTGAGCCACCCAGGAGCTTCCAGACATTATGACATTTTAGCCTTAAATGTTTCAGTAGGTGTCATATTAATAATAATATTAACTTCCTTTGGTCTTTTGGGTATTTATTTTTAAACCTAATCGTAATCAAATTTATATAGTTTTTTTTTTTAAAGTAGGCTCCACACCTAGCGTGGGGCTTGTACTCATGACCCCAAGACCAAGAGTTGCATGCTGTACCGACTGAGCCAGCCAGGTGCCCTAAATTTATATAATGTTTATGATATTATTGACAAAGGATTGACACGATGCTGCCTGATAATTTGACTTTTGGTTAACTGCTTAGCTCTGTTTTTCCTGTAAACAGATAAAGGTGTTAGGCCTCAAAATGCTACCATGCAACATTGCTTATGGGGAAAGTGACCTCGGATTGGTAAATTGCATCTGGACTAAAAGAAATGATAATGAACTATAAATACTGGATGGGACACCACACGTTGGATGTCCTTTAGGGGAGTAGCTTTTATAACAGGTCATGCCCCTAGTGGAGACACTAGAAGCCATGCCATAGAATTATTACAAAATATATTAGCACATGAGGCTTGTAAGCCAGGTGGTTCCCATAGATCTGTCTGCTCTTGGCTGTTACTGGAACTTGCTGAAGAGGAATGGTTAGTGCTGCCTTGGCCGGCTGTGTGACTAGATGATGCCAGACCCGGGGCTTACGGTTGTCTCATGAGCCCAAGTGTTCAGTTGACTCGAAGAGGTCCTCCTGGTGGGCATTGCAGGCCTGACTTTTTCTAGAAACATTATACCCTTAATCATTTCACTTTTTTTTTTTTAATTGAAAGTGTCATTGATATAATTGTATATTCATGTGGAGTTGTAAGAAATAACACAGTACACTTTATCCAGTTTCCCCCAAAGCTAACATTTTGCAAACCTGTAGTGTATCACAACTAGAATATTGACATTGATACAATCCAATGACCTCACTTAGATTTCCAGTTTTACTTGAATGGGTTTGTGTGTATGTATGTTAATTTTTATATAATTGTATCCCCTATGTAAGTTTGTGTATTCACCACTACATTCAAGGTCCTGGGCAGTTCCAACCCCATAGGATCCCTTTTATGACCAACTTAGATTATTTATTTATTTATTTATTTATTTTTAAGATTTTATTTATTTATTTGAGAGAGAGAATGAGATAGAGCGAGCATGAGAGGGGGGAGGGTCAGAGGGAGAAGCAGACTCCCTGCTGAGCAGGGAGCCCGATGCGGGACTCGATCCCAGGACTCCAGGATCATGACCTGAGCCGAAGGCAGTCGCTTAACCAACTGAGCCACCCAGGCGCCCCAACTTAGATTATTTTTAAAACTCCCCATAAGCATTTGCAATGGCTGCAAGATATTCATTTGCATAGATATAGTTAACTATTACTCTGTTAAGATGGACAATTAGAGTAGGTATAATTATTTGCTATTTAATCCTGCCATGAACATCCTTGTGCATAAAACTTTTTTCTATATTTTAGGTTATTTCCTAAATATAAGTTGTTTTTTTTTAAGATTTTATTTATTTCACAGAGAGAGAGATAGCAAGAGCAGGAACACAAGCAGGGGGAGTGGGAGAGGGAGAAGCAGGCTTCCCGCGGAGCAGGGAGCCTGATGCGGGGCTCGATCCCCGGACCCTGGGATCATGACCTGAGCCGAAGGCAGACGCTTAACGACTGAGCCACCCAGGCACCCCTAAATATAAGTTCTTAAATAGGATTACTATGTCAGAGGATAGGAACAGTTTTTTTTTTTTTTTTTAAGATTTTATTTATTTATTTGAGAGAAAGAGAGGGAGACAGAGAAACAGCATGAGAGGGGAGAGGGTCAGAGGGAGAAGCAGGCTCCCCGCTGAGCCGGGAGCCCAATGTGGGACTCGATCCCAGGACTCCAGGATCATGACCTGAGCCAAAGGCAGTCGCTTAACCAACTGAGCCACCCAGGCGCCCGATAGGAACAGTTTTAAGACTCTCATTGCATGTTACCAAGTTGCTTTCCCAAAAGTTCCTTTCATTTTCAGCTTTTTTTTTTTTTTTATTTGAGAGCAAGAAAGAGCTGGCACAAGTTGCAGGAGGAGGGACCGAGGTAGAGGGAGAAGCAGGCTCCCCGCTGAGCAGGGAACCCTACTCGGGGCTCGATCCCAGGACACTGGGATCATGACCTGAGCCAAAGGCAGATGCTTAACTGACTGAGCCACCCAGGTGCCTCTTATTTTCAGCTTTCTTGATATCATTATATAAGTATTTGGTATATATAAAAATATTCTGCATTGTGAAGTTAACCTCCGGGTTTAGAAAGCATTGAAAAGACCTCCCAGGGCGCCTGGGTGGCTCAGTTGGTTAAGCGACTGCCTTCAGCTCAGGTCATGATCCCAGGGTCCTGGGATCGAGTCCCACATCGGGCTCCCGGCTCAGCGGGGAGCCTGCTTCTCCCTCTGACCCTCTCCCCTCTCATGCTGTTTCTCTCCTGCTCACTCTCTAATAAATAAATAAATAAATAATCTTTAAAAAAAAAAAAAAAAAAAGACCTCCCAAAAAGGGGCACCTGGCTGGTTCAGTCCGTAGAGCGTGTTACTCTTAAGCTTAGAGTCATGAGTTCAAACCCCATGTTGGGTGTGGAGATTACTTAAAAATCTTAAAAAGGGGCGCCTGGGTGGCTCAGTCATTAAGCATCTGCCTTCGGCTCAGGTCATGATCCCAGGGTCTTGGGATCAAGCCCCGCGTCGGGCTCCCTGCTCTGCAGGAAGCCTGCTTCTCCCTCTCCCACTCCCCCTGCTTGTGTTTCCTCTCTAGCTATGTCTCTCTCTGTCAAATAAATAAAATCTTAAACAAAAAAAAAAATCTTAAAAACAAACCTCTTAAAAATGGAGTTCATTCATGCAACAAGCTCTTACTGAGCATCTCTTATGTGCTGGGCATGGTGCTAGATGTTAGAAATAGTAGGAGCTCCTAATAAGGCCAAGTGAGGAGTTCCTAGGAAGTGAGTCCCCTGGGGAGAGAGCTTGCAGCAAACTCAACCTAAACTCAATTCCTACTGGGAGGAGACGGGCCTGGGGAACCCAGCGAAGTGGGAGTACAGACACTGTTGAAGGGGAGATGAAGGAATATGGCCCACGTTGTCAGACCCTCTGATTTCTCAAGAGAGCCTGGAAATGGAGGTCTTTAAAAACACTCTGTGAGCACGAACGTATTCGTGGGCTACTCTAGTCAGCGGCTGTCGGCGGGCAGTTTCCAGCAGTCACTGGTCTGCAGTAGGTGGATGTGGGGAATTGCTAAGGAGCGTTCAGAGGAGAGGCAGAATGTCCCTGGAGAAGTGGGCTGTCCCAGGTACTTGGGAGGTGGACAGGATGTCAGCGGAGAGGCCATGAATTGTTCTCAGACTGTGTGTCTTTTCCATAATAAACTTACCCACACGTAAGGTCATTGTATCATACAGCGTTCAATCCGTCCCAGAGGGCGTCAGGGGACTCAGAGGACATTTGACCCTGTTCTTCCTTCCCTGTGGGGCCACACCCAAGCCTGTACCTTGGGTTCTCAGCCACTTCCTGCAAGTAGGTCACTTAGCAGCTCCCAGCCTCTGGAGACGAGGTGATGGTACCGGACAGGCAGGATTGAAGGCATCCTGAGCGTCGGGTCAGGTCTGCCCGTCGGGCACATTCGGAGTGTGAGCTTGCAGTTCTGCCACAAAACTAGAACAGAAAACGGGCCCTGAAACTAAGAGCCTGGGGGAAGAGGAGGGGAGAGAGGAGAGTTCTTATTCTTTCTTCCCTAGGAAAGTGAATTAGCCTCTGGGAGAGTGGGGACCGGGTGGTCCGTTCTCTGCCCTTGACCTTGGGTCCTGGTTGTCCTTCTCTGTGGCTGCCAGGAGGGCTGACCCCGTGCCAAGGAACGAGTTCTAGCCTAGACAGGCAGTGGGAGAGCTGTGTTTGCTTGGAGGTAGGGTGTGGAGGAGCAGGGACAGAAGGCAGCTTAAAAATTTGCAGTCTTTTTAATCTATTATTTAAATTTTTGTGTTTTCTAAATTTTTCTTGGTTTTTTTTTATGGTTATTTGTTACTTGTTTTTTATTAAGTAATCTTTATGCCCAATGTGGGACTCAAACTCACAACCCCAGGGTCAAGAGCCCCATGCTCTACCAGCTGAGCCAGCCAGGCGCCCCTTAAGTTTGTTTTTTTTAATCTACACGCTCTTGATTTTCTAACTTGCTGCCCTTTTTGAGATGAAAAGCCTCTCTCAAATCTGCTCCCCTCTTTCCTCTAAGACCGTGCTTCCTTGACACATGCCCAGTTCTAAATGCTTTTCTCCCTTTTCTCTCAGGGCAATTTTTTCCGTGTTGGACCTCATGAAAGTAGACATGGCGAACTTTGCCGTCACTAGCATTAGGCCGCATCTCATGCAGCAGTCCGTGGACTACGAAAGGAAGAAGTTTCAACAGCTTTTGGAGAAGCAGCCAAGTACGTCTAATGCTTTGTGGTGTCCTGCACTCTGTTCTTCCATTTCAGGGCTGTAGCTGGTTGCACAATGATACTGTTTGCAAAATAAAACTAAAATTTTGTATGGGAGTGTTCTGATTTCAAGACCGAAAAGCACAAGACTTTGAACTTGACAATTGACAAGCAAGAGAAACAGAAGTAGAATACAAGAAAAATTTAAAAGAACAAAGAAGTCCTAAATTAATAGGTTTTTAATGAGAACACCAGTTTGGGGTAAATTGTATGCTTGGCCTTGATTTTTAAAACACGACCGACTTCTTGTGACTATTTAACTCACTTTCCCCTCTCTTGGAGGTACATGAAGAAATTTTACTTTGCCTCCATTCTATATGCAGAAAATCTTCCTGGATTTTCTTCCTGGATACCCAGAAAAAGTCTCATTTCCATAAACCTCTCCAATGATAGCAGGAGAACAGAGGACTATAGAATCCAAAACTGTGTTGCATTTCTAAGGTGCTTTTTTTCGGGGTGGGGGTTCTGCATCAACAGCTGATGTTCCTGGTAAATTACAGCCTTCGGATCCAATTTTTTAATTTATTTAAGATTTTATTTGAGAGCAAGAGAGAGCACGAGGGGGGGTGGAGCAGAGGGAGAGGGACAAGCAGGCTCCCCGCGGAGCAGGGAGCCCGATGCGGGGCTCGATCCCAGGACCCTGGGATCATGACCTGAGCCGAAGGCAGATGATCAACCAACTGACTCAGCCACCCAGGCGCCCCTGGATGGCTGCGAAATCCTCGTTTATTATGAGTTCCATTTAGCCCCTAACTTGGGTGGTTAAAGAAGAAAATGGCAGTCTCTGGCTAGATTGTGTTGCCTGACCAGAATAGTTCATGCAGCGCCCGGAGCAGGTGTCCATCCAGCCGCAGACAGAGAAGGAGGGGTCAGGAAAGAGCAGAGCAGAAGAAACGATACCAAGAGAAGACTGGATGCTGTTCCCAGCACACACACACGGCGTGTGCCCAGGGCGGGTGCATGATTAGTATAATCCTCGCACCATAAGCCTACAAGGGGCGCACTATTTTTTTTTAAACCCTCTTTACAAATGTGGACATCGATTTTGAGAAATTTTTGACCAGAATGATTGACCACCCAGTTCACTTTCTCAGCCAGGGTTGTACTGCCCCTCGGGAGGCCTCCAGGCTGGCCGTCTTCCAGGCCAAAGAGCCTTAGTGTGAGAGTCGGGTGCCGGCAGCCAAGGGCCCAGTGAAGGAGCCGCCGCTGCGGGCGCTGAGCCGGCCAGGCTCCCCTTCCCTCCTCACATGTACAAGCTGCCGGGCTACGGAGTGTGCCGCCTACAGCAGGCTGCGGCGTTGGCACAGGGGCATCCTGCTGCCGTGTCCTTGGCCACCCACTTGGCTTGAAGGTGACCTTCCCGGGCAGAGCCACAGCATGTTCCAGGAGCCGTCAGAGCGACTTCCTGTTCCACACGCAGCAGAAGCAGCATCCTCGGGGTGGCAGAGCTCCCCTCCCATGAGGCTGAAAGCAACAGAGCTTGATGGGAGACTCAGATCTAGACAAGGAAAAGGCCTCATTTTCAGTGTGGAGGATACTTTACACTGGGAAACTCTCTCCTGTGTCTCCTCCTGTCTCTGGGCAAGAATTTTTGCATCTCACTGAGCTGGAGTGATCAGAGCCCCCAGCCTTGTCTCCTGCCGTGGTCGGGGTGGGAGCGAAGCCCGTGGTTTGTTGAACATCTGTAGGTGGCGAGGCCGGCCATGTGCTTTGTATGCATGATCTTGTCTAGTCCTCGGAACTGCCTACAAGGTGGTATTATCCATCTCTTTATATTAGGAATCTGATCATTCTTAGCTAGTAATTTGCAGTACTGTGATTTAAACCGAGTTTTATTTGATTCCAAAGTCTGTACTCTATATATACCACACCTTCAGGATGATCTTCCCTAAAGTCATTCCGAGAAGCATCCCTCCTGAGTGTCATAGTAATGTTCGCAGCCTTGTTTTTCACAGATTCCCTGGACTTTGTCACCCAGTGGCTGGAAGAAGCCGCAGATGACCTTATGAATCAGAAGTATAAAAATGCTCTGCCAGCTGGGGGAGGGGCCGCTGGCTCTGGGGACGGTCCCATGCCAAATCCTGTGGCTGTCCAGAATTATGCATACCTGAAGCTTCTGAAATGGGACCACCTCCAGAGACCTTTCCCGGAAGTAGGTGCTCCAGAGCAGTCTAACTGCTCATTTCTTTTTGTGCTGCAGAACTTTTAAAAAATAATAGTTTTGTGATGATACAATTCTCTTACCAGAAAATTTCCCCTTTTAAATTGAACAATTCGGTGGTTTTTAGTTTATTTACAGTTAGAGGACCATTACCACGATTTAATGTCAAAACATTTTCATCACCCAAAAAAGACCCTGTGCCCATTAGCGGTCACTACCGTTTCCCCCCTCCCATACCCCTAGGCAGCCACTAATCTACTTCCTGTCTCTATGATTTGCCTATTCTGGACATTTCGTATAAATGGGATCCTGCAATATTGGCCTTTTGTGTCTGGCTTCTTTGACTAAGCATAACATTCCTCCAGGTTGTAGGATATACCAGTACTTCATTTTATTTTATTTTTTTAAGATTTTATTCATTTGGGGCGCCTGGGTGGCTCAGTTGGTTAAGCGACTGCCTTCAGCTCAGGTCATGATCCCGGAGTCCTGGGATCGAGTCCCACATCGGGCTCCCGGCTCAGCAGGGAGCCTGCTTCTCCCTCTGACTCTCTCCCCTCTCATGCTGTTTCTCTGTCTCTCTCTCTTTCTCTCAAATAGATAAATAAAATCGTTAAAAAAAAAAAAAAGATTTTATTCATTTGACAGCACAAGCAGGGGGAGTGGCAGGGAGAGGGAGAAGCAGACTCCCCGCTGAGCAGGGAGGCTGACTCGGGCTCAATCCCAGGACCCTGAGATCATGACCTGAGCTGAAGGCAGACGCTTAACCGACTGAGCCACCCAAACACCCCAGTACTTCATTTTTTTTTAAGTTGTATTTTTTTTACTCTAGAATATGCATAGTACAAAATTAAATACCAAAAAAAAAAACTTAAAAAAAATTTTTTTTAAGTAAGTGCTACACCCAGCGTGGGGCTCAAACTCCCAACCCCCAGATCAGGAGTTGCATAGTCCACCGACTGAGCCAGCCAGGTGCCCCAAAATTCACTATCTTTATGTGTGCAGTTCAGGGCGTTACGGACTTTCTCATGGTTGGGCCACCATCATGACCATCCTTCTCCAGAACTTTTCCATCTTCACAAATTCAAACTCTAAAATACCTTTAAACACAACTCATGCCTCCCTCCCCCTTGCCCCTGGCAACCACCATTCTCCTTTGTGTCTCTGGATCTGATGACTCTAGGTGCGTCATCTGAATAGAATCTCGATAGTATTTGTCCTTTTGTGCTCTGGTTTATTTCACTCAGCAGATTGTCTTCAAGGTTCATCCGTGTCATGGTGTGTGTCAGCGTTTTCTTTTTAAGGCTGAACGATATTCCAGTGGTTGTCCCACATTTTGTTGAGTCGTTCATCAGTTGATAGA
Source organism: Neomonachus schauinslandi (assembly GCF_002201575.2). Taxonomy (NCBI): domain Eukaryota; kingdom Metazoa; phylum Chordata; class Mammalia; order Carnivora; family Phocidae; genus Neomonachus; species Neomonachus schauinslandi. The sequence goes on along the minus strand of NC_058413.1, from coordinate 26,683,335 downwards.
CATTTGGGTTGCTTCCACTTTTTGGCTATTGTGAATTGTGCCGCTCTGAATGTTTGTGTACAGGTTTTGGTGGGGGCACATGTTTGCAGTTCTCTTGGGTGAATACCTAGGCTGAGAATTGCTGGGTCACACGGTGACTCGGAGTTTCTCTTGGAGGAACTGCCAGGCTGTTTTCCTGAGCAGCCACCTCCCTTTCCCGTCCCCCAGCAGCGTGTGGGCCTCCCGGTGTGTACTGCTGAGCCGCTCTCCTGTTTTTACACAACATGCTTACAACCGTAACAGTGATGTTGCTTTTCAGTTTTATCTAAAAAATACTGCTTCCCATTCCATGTGGAGCATAAAAAAATAAATAAGTTTTTCACAATAAGTACTTCTAACTGCAGTGGTTCTTTAAGAAGACCGACAAGGATTTCCCCCATTTTGTCTGTAACTTGCTGGTTTGGTGTGTAGACTGCCTCATTTTTGAGGGCACTCAGGCTTTTTATCTCTAGCTTCAGAACCTGCTACTTCTCTAAATCTTTCTCCTCTAAGTTCCTATTTTTCCTTTCAAGATGCTGTAAGCCTAAGGCTTCATTCACTCTTGCCTCTGAGTTCCCTGTTTCGCACCAAACGAGGCTCTAAATAAAGAGGGTGAGCAGGTAGGGGAGGCTCTGTTCTGAATAGTGGCACGTTCTCTCCCGGAGCGCAGTTCGCAGCCTGACATTTCTTTTAAAAATACCGCTGTGGGGAAGATGGTGTTTTTCATTGGACACCGGTGTCTACCCTGAGGATTCATTGTTGGAAATCTTTTGTATCCTAAACCCAAGTCCTGTACAAAGCTGGGATGCTGCTGTGTCACCGAGTGAAGTCAAGGAAGAGGCTGGGTCTGTGGAAGCATTTCTGTTTAACAACAGAGGATCCTGAATCTTCAAAGATAGTTTTCACTGCTTGAGAAGAATTCTAGGCTAAGACCCTAAATTGTTAATGTCTTGATTTGGTGTGTCAGTCTCTTATAGCAAGACTAGTCCTTAACATTTATTTGGTTCACCTGTAAAAACTCCCATCGGAAGGTGTATTCATCAGCCCTTCCAGTGTTCTTTCCCGCATCCCACGCAGGGTACTTTGGCCTGGCAGGATGCATGGGGGATGCAGTCAGGGAAAGCCACTCACTGCTTTCAGGGTGGCTTTGGATTGTTTTCTGTCATTCCTCCTTTTTTCTACTTACTGTTTCTTTTTCATTTTCTTTATTCACTCACCGATTCTTGAGGGCCTCCTTTGTGCTAGTGAGGGGGACACCAAGGTGTATCACGTAGGCTCTCCCTTCAAGCAGCTTCTCCTCTCCTTCCCTCTGGGGGCTCTGGCTGGAGAGCCTGGCTGCCTGGTTTGCTCTGGACTAGGGGCGGGGGGGTGCTGCTGTTCGCAGGACTTGGGAGTTGCAGTTTTAAAGCCAGGACAGCCCTGGACAAACTGGGATGAGTTGGTCACTCTAGCTCCATATCTCATTACTCTTTTCCTGTCTCATGATAGAACTCCCAGTTACTGAGTGTTGGCTCTGCCAGCCCACTTTAGATCCATGGCCAGCCCCGTGAAGCAGGAATCCATTTTGCACAGGGCTCCGAGGGTTGGAGAAATTGGTGTGAGGTTATACTGCGTTTCCGTGGCCATCTGCCTCCTGTTCTTAGTGAGAGTGCTCTCTGGCAGTCTTCCTAGGGAGCAAGGGGCTCTGAGGGGGAAGGATGATTCACGCATGACTCCCTCAGCTCTGAAATGACTAGAAAATTCTGAGGGCACCTGTGGAGGCCTGTGTGGGGCTATAGCCCCACCGCCCCCTGCTGGCCAGCCTGCATCTCCCGCTCAGGGATGATTTCTGTCGTCTCCATTACAGACCGTTTTGATGGACCAGGCTCGCTTCCAAGAGTTCCAGCTCCAGCTGGAGCAGCTCACCATTCTGGGAGCCGTGTTGCTGGTCACGTTCAGCATGGCAGCCCCAGGAATTGCCAGCCAGGCCGACTTTGCTGAGAAACTCAAGATGATCGTGAAGGTTCTGCTGACAGATGCGCATCTGCCGTAAGTGGCCCCTGTGGGACAGCTGGGAGGCAGCAGGTGGCCGAGAGCGGCTGCAGGGGGGTCTCCCAGTGTGGGGACACCCCGGGGCCACTCTCTAGGAACTGAGAGGAAACCTTGCTCCCTGGTTTTTTCACCCCAGCAGAACTGATCCGGGTTCATACAAACGGCGTTAGAGTCAATTCTAGGGTCCGCAAGGCTCTAGGAGAGTGGCTTTCACATGTTTAGGCCCAGGACCCACAGTAAGAAATTCATTTTCCGCTGTGACCTAGTACACACTTCAAGCACACATGTAACTGAAATAAAAACTTCACAAAGTGAAATTTAATCTGAACCATGCTTAACACAAATTCTTATAACATTAAAAAAAAATAAAAAAATACTGGTTGCTGCCAAATGAAATGCTCTCACAAGCCCCTAACAGTTTGGGCGGCACGGCCCTGGGAAAAGTCCTCTAAGAAGCGGGCGGCGTCCCCCCCGAGTCGCTGGGCCGTGAGCAGTTCTGTGCCCTTGCCCGCTCCTCGCGGCCCCCAGTGCTGCGTGTAAATGCCTCAGTTCATCGGGCAGCACGAGGCCACCACTGCGGAGACGTCCGCTCGGGTCCATGTGGTTCCCAGCCTACAGGATATTCTCTACTGGTCAGAAGTAAACACGGCCTCTGACAGGGCCCAGTTCAGAGGATTCCTGGAGGAGAATGTCCCCAGACTTTCTCATCCTTACGAGACGGAGGCATTTTCTTGGCGAGTTCGCACAAAGCGTGCCCGTGCTCGGTGCGGTGAGGGGTGTGTGCACATGCTGGGTTAGGCTGGGAGGGGTTTGCTGAGCTGAGGCCCTGGCACGGGGGTAGCCCTGGGCTGTCACCGAGGTCCTCCCGCCCCCCGGCAGACCGGTTGTCTACTGCTTAAAGCTACCGGTGAGGGGCCCTGTCTGGCACTTCTTCAGGGGGGTCCCGCCCTGCGCTGCAGTATCCACCCTGGCTCTCGGGTTGGCACAGAGTTGGTACTAGCAGGGAGTCCCAGGGCTTGCACGTTTGCTCCCACGACTCCTGCTGTACCACGGGTTTAGGCCCAGAACAAAGGCCTTACAGGAAACCCACCAGCAGGAGGGCTCCCCACCGATACTCCAGGAGAGCCTGAGGGCTCTGAAAAATCAAGGTGCTCATTTTTTTTAACTTCGGGATTTCAGTGTTACTTTTTTAAAGTAGTTAATACGTTCCCATGTTTCACAAATCGAAAGGGACAGAAGGGTATCCAGTGAAAAGTTTCTCTCCCACTCCTGGCCCACAGCTCCCTGATTCTGGATTCTTGCGTATTACTCAGTGGCATTCAAGATTTCAGGCTTATTTCAGCACACAGATGCTAGCAAGAAGTTGGGTTTGGGGTTGTTAGCGCTGGTATAGTCTCAGCCCTTCCCTTCCCACTGTCCTTTCTAGTAGAGAGAGAGAGAGAGAGTCTCCTGAGTCAGGTGTCCACAGCCTGGAAGGTTGGGGGCAGGGAAGAAAGTCCTAGACTTTCTCTTTGAACATGTCAGTCTACGAACTGACTCAGATTGTGACTCTTACCAGGGCTTGGGCTCTTAACTTGGCTTGAGCTTGGTGGATGTGCACTTTGCTTATGGGCCCTTTCCTCCCTGCCTTCTCCTTTCCCTTCTGTACTCTAGCTCCTTCCATCTGAAGGACGCCCTGACTACCATTGGGGAGAAAGTCTGCCTGGAGGTGAGCAGCTGCCTTGCCCTGTGTGGGCTCACCCCCTTCACCACGGAAAAGGAGGCCGTGCTCAAGGGCCAGATCCAGGCTGTGGCCAGTCCCGACGACCCCATCCGCAGGATCATGGGTACGTTTTGGGGGGAAAGATGGGCAGCAGGGATGTGCCCTTGGAGGGGCAGGCAGACCAGCCCCTCTGAAGAAATCTAGAAGGGTTTGATAGGTTATGAGTGCTGATGAGTGAGGAGAGAGTGAGTAATCACCACCAATGAGCATGACCCAAAGGTCTGGACAAGTGACCAGGCAGCTGTCATTGTTCTGAGGGCTCTGACTTTGGAATCACAGGCTTTGTTCAGAACCCTGCTCCAGCACTGTGAGGTAATAGAAAATATAAGTATTGGTCTCTGCCCCCGTTCCCAGCACAGGGCTCCTAAAATTCTTGTAATTTCCTAAGTGATAAGAGCACTAAGCGCATCTTTTGTTCTAAGATTGGTCTTTGACCTGGATCCTGACACCAGAGCTCTTAAATCCTTTGGAATTTCCTGGGTGATAGGAGTGTCTTTTGTTCTAATGAGGCAACTCTGGGTGGGCTCTGAAAGACCAGGCCATGATTAGAAGGCTGGAATTTTCAGCCCTACCCCCCCCCCGCCCCCATTCTCCAAGAAAGGAGAGAGGGGCTGGAAATGCCTATGATGAAGCCGCCATAAATATTCCAGAAGTACAGGGTTCCGGGAGCATCTGGGTTATTCATGTAATGGGAGGGTGATGGACCCCAACTCCACCAAAGCTCCTGCCCTCAGGACTCTCCCAGACCTCACCCTATGTGTCTTTTGTTCTGGTTTTCATCTGTATCCAAATCCTTTATTATGTAATAAGCTAGTAAACATACGTGTTTCCCTGAGTTCTGTGAGCTGTTCTAGCCAATAATCAAAATCCAGGGGAGAGGAGGTCATGGGACCCTCCAGTTTGTAGCCAAATCAGACGGAAGCTGTGGGCGTCCTGGGGACCTACTCCTTGCAGTTGGCTTCTGAAATGGGGGTAGGGGGGCAGCCTCGTGGGATGGAGCCCCTGGCCTGTGGGATGTGAAACTCCCTCTGGTAGTGTCAGAATGGAGTACAACAGTAGGACACCCTGCTGGTGTTGCAGAGAATTGCTTGGTGTGGGAAGGCCCTGCCCTCGCCCACGTCTGTTGCAGACGTGTTTGGGATGTGTGGTGAGAATGAAGGAGGAGCCGGGGTTTTCTTCACGAGCACCTGCTGTGTGGCTTGAGCAGGTGACCGGATGGATGCTCCAGGTTCCTCATTTCTAAAAGGGATAATACCGGGGCGCCTGGGTGGCTCAGTCGTTAAGCGTCTGCCTTCGGCTCAGGTCATGATCTCAGGGTCCTGGGATCGAGCCCCGCGTCGGGCTCCCTGCTCCGCGGGAAGCCTGCTTCTCCCTCTCCCACTCCCCCTGCTTGTGTTCCCTCTCTCACTATGTCTCTCCCTGTCAAATAAATAAAATCTTTAAAAAAAATAATAGAAGGGATAATACTGACAACCCTATACAGTTGCTGGGAAGACTACAGGGCATGAGGTCCATAAAGTGCTTATCAGAATATCCGTAGCCCATTGCAAGTACTTGCTAGAGAGGAGCTATTATTAAAAAGATTACTGTGTTAGCTGTTACTCTTCATCATCCCAGCCATAGCACTGTGGAACATTCTGTTTGCTGTTGCTGGTTGATCGAGGAATACAGTGGTCATCTAATTTGGGGGCACCTGGCTGGCTCAGTCAGAGCACGTGACTCTTGATCTCGGGGTTGTAAGTTCAAGCCCCACGTTGGGTATAGAGATTACTTAAAAATAAAATCTTTAAAAAATTTTTTTCATCTAGGGGCTCCTGGGTGGCTCAGTTGGTTAAGCGTCCGACTGTTGATTTCAGCTCAGGCCATGATCTCAAGGTTGTGGGATCGAGCCCGGAGGTGGGCCCCACACTTAGCAGGGAGTCTGCTTGAGATTCTGTCTCTCTTCTCCCTCTGCATCTCCCCCGCAACTTGGACTTGTTTGCTCACTCGCTCTCTCAAATAAATCTTTAAAACATTTTTTCATCTAATTTTTAAAACTCCTCTATTTCTCTTTAGTGTAATTAATTTTGAAGTCATTCTTTAGCTTCTTTATGAAACTAAATAGGTGTTCAACATAGAAATAATGAATAGTTAGCAGGCTTCAAGCAAAAGGTGAATGACCTGTGGTTATCAGATTTCCAGTTGGAGTAGAGGCTGAACCAGTGACGTGAGCCGGCTTCTAACACTATGACTTCCTTTTTATCCTTAAGTAATATTTGATGGAAAAAGTTACAGGGATCGACAGTTTTTTCAAAATGACTTCATCCCAGCCCTGCATTGGTCACGATGTTGTCTGTGGGTCACTCAGGAGGAGCCTCTTGCAGATAGAAGGACCATCAAGATTAATATTAGTGACTTTGGTAGAGATGCAGGAACGTGCCGTAAATAGACTGCCGGCTAACAAGCTGCTCCGCGTCCTGCCATGTTGGGTGCTGAGTAACAGGTGGTCATAGACCTGGAGCTAAAACCCAGCCCTGGGGTAGGAATGATCCAAGGATCTCCAGTTCCGTGTGGGGCTTCCAACTCTGAGAACCTTAGAAAACCAAACTAACTTGGCAACAGGGGTAATGGGACCCATCTGGTCAGCAGTTGCTTTGTCACTGTGTATTGGGGTCTGAAGGGTGTAGGTCATTGGCACCCGAGAGGGTCCCACAGGCGTGCAGTTTGAAAGAACTCGGTGAATATAAATGCCCCTATTGCTTTTGTAAGAAAATCTGTAAGGGTTGATGAGGACCACGCAAAAGCGTCCTAGAGAGGAATGGCTTAAAAAGCAGCGCAACCTAAATTATTCCTCAGTAGTACAAGTTGGCAGGTGGCCACACCTCCGTGGCGGCGTTAAAGGACGTTCACGCTGCTTACATGTGGGCTTGGTGGGAAAAGCTCACAGACTCACAATGCTAGAATCTTTTTTTTCCATTTCTGAACTTATAATTCCTGCTTTACCCCCCACCTTCCCTCCCCCCTGGGCCCCGTTTTTTATGTGCTCTTCAGCAATGTGAACCGTTCATGGTGGTCTCAGTGTGTCTTTCTCCTCAGAGCAGAACCTGTCAACACTTCAGTCTCCTTGTATTGATTCACACATTTATTCTTCCTTTCCAAATGTATTTTGAGCTTCTCCTGGGGCCAGGTCTCCTGCCAGGCCATGGGCTGAGTGCTGGGGCGGTGGGGATGACGAACAGGATAAGCATGCTTCTACCCTCGTGAAACTAACCATCTAGAGCTGGAGAGGAAGTGTTCTAAATGGACTGAATGTTCGAAGTGCACAGTGCTGTGGGTACCTGGTCTAGGGGGTGGGCAGGGAGGACTTCCCCGGAAAAAGGATGTTTAAGCTAAAAACTGAAGCATAATCAGAAGTTTGCAAAGTCACCCTGAACAAGAAACAACCAACTGCTTTCTTTCCTATCACAGATTCCCGAATCCTGATCTTCTTAGAAAGCTACCTTGCCTCGGGTCATCAGAAGCCATTGCTCACGGTCCCTGGGGGATTGGGTCCAGTTCAGAAAGAGCTGGAAGAAGTTGCTATTAAATTTGTCCGCCTGGTCAACTATAACAAGATGGTCTTCAGTCCCTACTACGATGCCATCCTCAGTAAGATCCTTGTCCGATCCTAACACGTGTGCGCTCTAGGCCGCAGTAGTATTAGCTTCTTGGTACAGAATACCTATTCTCAACTCTAGTGTTGCTTTGGAAAATGGCTATTTAGTACATTTCTATGTAACAGCCCTGATTCCAAAAGGAAGAACACTGTGTATCACTGTTGAAAAGAGTTGTTGAAAAAGGCACTGAATTCTAGTTTGAAGGTTTGTATTTATGAGTGCAAGTTTACAAATCAAGAAGCTTCTTGCTCTCTTAAGTTTGAGGTAGCACTCCGCTTTTAAACGGTAGACTGCCGTGTGTCTCTACTGACTCTGTCCTGATTCGAGCTGCCTTGTCTTTCCCAGGGGGCTGGGGCCTCTTTTCCGCCATCTGGGTAGTTTTCCTTTCAGACACGCGAGAGGATCTGCCAGCCACCCAAGAAAGAGTGACCAAGCCATGTCCATGTTGAGACTCATGCCCCTCCCTGGCACCGACCCTCACTCTTCCCTCCAGCTATTTTGTGTTAGAAGGGCTATCCCTAGTCTTACTGCCTCCCCCCAACCCCAGTGATGGCGTTCTCCCTGCCTGGCCTAGCCAGAGCCCCCGAGCGCCAGAGCCCTTTTGTTCTAGAGGGGAGTTAATTGATTTTAAAAAGCTTATTCTTTTATACAGAATCATTCCTGAGTCTGGATGATAGCAGTTATGACTTCTGGGATCTAGAGAAAGGAAATTCTTTGACTTTTAAGCTTTGAAAGTTAAGGAGGAAATATTTTTTTAAACAGTATATACGTTGGTGTAATTTAAAAGACAGATGTCTGGAGTTTTTACTGATACAATGCACAGATGTATTGATTGGATTTGAATTTCAGAAATAGATTTAAGTGTTTTCAGATAAAACAGTATAGTGTAAGCTCACTTATTTCTTGGATAAGGAAGTCATAGAAAATCCCTGGTTTTAGAGCAATATTTTTTTGAGGAACTTAGTGACCAGAATTCCTGACATATCCTGTGGCTGAAAGGGTAGCTGGAGTCTCACAGATGACCTACTCTGTTAAAAAAAAAAAAAAAAAAGTAAAGGCCTGTGTGCGTATGTGCGTGCGTGTTTCAGACAGGGACATTATATTAGAAGCAGAGCCATGAAGTTGGGAGTGAACTCCAAGTGCGGGAACAGCACAAGGCAAAATAATGCAAGGAATCCCTTGAAGCGGTGAGGGCTATGGTGGGGCGGGAGGCAGGCATGATGGCAGGCGCGGTGGCAGCCTACCGGAGGAACATTCGCTTTGTAGACTATTGAGTCGTACCAAGCTTCAGGAGAGGGTACGCTTATGTTGGGGGGACTGTGATTTCTCCAAATACATGCTACAAACTGTGTTCTAATGGTGTTTTCTACTTGCAGTCAGAAATGTATGCTGCATTATGTGGTCCGAAGTCCTGTTATTAAAGTTTATACTCAAGGACAGATCTTCCCTGGTTTCATTGGAAGGGAATAAAAGTTCAATAAGTAAAACTTTTAAAGGACAAAATCACATCTTTTATAGTGTCTTCAAATGAGGTCACTTCTGGAATTGTTTCTGGAGGTAAGGTTGCTCTGTGGCAGCTGTGCTTGTTGGTCATGTGGTACCCCTCTCCCCCCAGGCTGAGAAGCCCGAGCACTCTAAGTGAGCACCATGCCCAACACGGGCCTTGAACTCACAACCCCAGGATCGGGAGTCACATGCTCTCCAACCCAGCCTCCAGCCACCCACCCCCGCCCCCCCAAGCACTCTTTTGCCTGCCTCAGCCTCCGAGAGTGTTTGGGGTTTAGTGCCGCCTCCGCCAAGGATGAAGGGGAAGAGCTTTACCCCCTAATACACAGGGTGGATCAGCACTTCCTGTAGTCACTCTTTCTAAATTTTAATTCTTTTTTTTGCTTTCTTTTCTAAGGGTTAGCTTTTTACAAGATTTGACTTTTTTTTTTTTGCCCCTCATGGGTTCCTAAATTCAGAGTTAAGTTTGTACCATCTGAAATCTTGATGCATATTTTACAGGGACTCACACAGACTCTCATGCCCCCCCCCCCCCCCCCCCCCCCCCCCCCCCCCCCCCCGTGTTTACTGGTGGAGTTCTCCAAGTGGCAAAGCCAAGAATGAAGGAGGCAAAGTTCAGAATCACAATATTCATATTGAATTGTGTTGTTGTTCTTTGAAGATAAGTGAGCTACTTTCTTCTTGGAATCTCATAGGATTATCACTAAAGGCCAGGAAAATTCATTTAGTCACTCAGGAAATGTTTGCTGAGCATCTCCTTGTAATCTCCCCCCTTCCCCAACCCGCAGTTCTCCCTCCCAGATGTGTATCCTTTGGAGCAGAAATTATCCTTCAGAATTGACCTGGTTCTGTGTAATGCATTCTGATTGGATTTGACATGATTTTCTATCTAACGGGTTTGTGGAAACAAGCGTCTTTTAGGGGAGTGCTAGGTTTATTTGGTGGTAGTACTTTACTGTGGATAGAACTGAGCGCCTTGAGAGTTGGGTCCATCATAGCAGGTGTGTTCGATTTATCTGATGGCCTCACAAATGAATCAATGTCCAGAGCAGGAACTGCTACTTTGTCAGCTCTCGGTTGGGTGGATGGATTCTCAGCCTAGAAGTTTTTTGAAAATCTCATTACATTTAAAGCAAGCTGTACCATGCGATTGTTTATGTAACCATATAACCCGACTATAAATATACTTCAGGTAAGGACATCTTACCGATTAAATGCAGTAGGCAGGTGCCTCAGAGTTTTCTTCTCTGAAGAAAAGTTATGAATAAGTCTGACACAGCAGGGATATAATGTGCACACGCTGGCTGACAGTTAATGGGTTATTTAGCAGTTCTGTTTTTGTGGAGATGCTTATGTTCATCTCTCTAAAACCCTAAGATTCCTGGGAATAAAGAGGTGTTGCCGCACCACCGTTCCTGCTGAGTTACAAAGGGAATGAATAGGTGTTTGCTGTTTGATTTCCAGTGACTTTTGGCATGCTCTGGTTTCTGTGTAGAATGTTTGTATTAATTTTCATTTTGAGGCCGGGTGGTAGAGTGGAAGGACTGGGAGCTGTCAGGAAACCAGAGTTCTGACCCCATTTCTGTTATGTACTAACTGGGGCAAATCAGGACCTATTTCCAGCACATGTAACATGAAAGGACTAGACTGGATCTTTGAACTGCTTTCCAATCCTGACATTCTGTGATGTGTCTCATTTGAGTAACTTAAGTACACTGCAGTAGGATCGTGCACAGAGCTCCTGATTTAGAGGGCGGTCTGGGTTGGAGTCCTTCCTCTCTTGCCTTCTTACTGGCTGTGTGATATTGGGCCAGTCATTGTCCCTTGGGCCCCAGCATTTTCATCTGTAAAATGGGGAAACGACTCATTGACACTTGCTGTGAGGATTACATTTGATAATGGATATTAGAATGCTTTGTACATGGGAAAGGATTATAAATAGGAGGAGAGCATATAACCGTCTCCCTGTAGGTGTACCTGTGTCTGTGCCCAGCCTCCCTTCAGTCAGCGTATTCTACGGGCTGGACGGAAGGGTTTCCTCCTGTCCTGGGACTCGTACTTTCTTCTGTCACCTCTTCTGTACTAAAGCTGCAGTCTTCCCTTTGCTCCTCTCCCTGCTTCCACCGCCACCCCAATGATTCCTCCCCACCTCACCTCTGTATTATTTGAACCAAATGAATTCATGAGTGAACAAATGAAGGACGGCAGATGATGGGCTATGAAACTCCTATTTAAGGGCACTTATCTCATTGAAAACATAATCTAAATAAAGAACCACAATGATGTTTGCAATTGTGTCTTTATATCGGATTTTGTATTTTTTTTTTTTAAAGATTTTATTTATTTATTTGAGAGAGAATGAGAGAGAGCACATGAGAGGGGGGAGGGTCAGAGGGAGAAGCAGACTCCCCGCCGAGCAGGGAGCCCGATGCGGGACTCGATCCAGGGACTCCAGGATCACGACCTGAGCCGAAGGCAGTCGCCCAACCAACTGAGCCACCCAGGCACCCTGGATTTTGTATTCTATAACTGTTTTGTTCGTAGCACTCAAAACAACTTCATGGAACGGAGGAGATACTCTGTAAGCTCAATAAGCTCTTTTAATCTGTCAAATGCTCACTGATCCTTTCTGAAATAGAGCCCCGGAAATAAATGTCTGGAGCCTAAACGGGCAGGATTTAGTTGCACCTGGCCCTGCTGGGGGTTTCTGTTTATATCGCCTTCAGAACCTAAGAACCAGGACTCATGTGTAGGCCTGGTTTAGGTTTGAAATCACACATGTCTGGAGTTAGTAGCACTAGTCACATTTCACCATTTTTACGTTTTATCTGAACTAAACACCGAGAAGGGTATAAGATTAACTTCTGACTTTAAGAGCAACCCCAGAATTGAAGAATCTCCTTCATTTCTGTCGTTTTCATTCCTGCCGCCTCTGCTTTCTGAAGTTGTCTTCGTCGTGCTAAAAGCAGAACTCTGGTCAGGGCTCAGGGAGGAAAATTTAGAAAATGGATGAATTGTTTTTCTTGACTTTTATTCCCAAAGCTTGGTAAGCTGACCCTTTTGTTGAATATGTAAGATTTTACTTAGACCAGGAACATGGTTATCTGTTTTGTTACTTCATATAAATGATCTGTTAGGACTTCTGAATTTTTTATTAAATAGAACTTCACTTAAAAAAATAATAATAAATAGAACTTCATTTGCTGAGTGTCAGGTAAGAGGACTACCGACATTAATGAAGTTTGCTTTGGGAACTGAAATGTAAAAAACAAATTTATGAATATGGTAAATACGTTTTTACTGTCGTATAAATGAACTCTTGGTTTTACATGCTAAGCGTAGGCCAATAGAGGGTTATAAAATTACCAAATAAATTCATAATTATTGACCAAGGTTAATATGCTGACAAAAGTGTATTTTTTCATTCTTTTCTAATGGTACAAATTTGGTTGTTGAGTTTTACATTTACTAGGTCACTACAACCTTTTACTTTACTGGACGTGGCAGCATAGATCAAACTTCTTACTTGAAATTCAGTGCTAAAGGCTAGAGTTTGATGTTGTTCAGGAAGGACTTAGAGTCCTTACATCTTACCTGGTTCCAGAATTCTCTAGAAAATGTCATTGCTTTTATAAGAAGGAAAAATATGGATATCTTCTGAAAATTTCTGGGTCTAGCACTACGGATATAGGAGAGTTCCTGGACAATGGGACCGGCTGTATGAGCAGACGTCTGCACATTAGAGTTCCAAAAGTAAGTGCGGATTTCTAACATCATGCGACTTGATCGACTGTGTCTACAAAAGGAATGATCAAATACTCAATCATGTTAAAATCTAAAAATTCATAAAGTATCTATAGCAGAACATTAGAAAATGGTTTCTCCGAACATTCCTTTTTGTGTTTAAAAATCAAATAACATTCAGGGGAAAAACATCTTAGAAATAAATGCAGGAGGAACAGTTACAATACACAATGGCTGCTCAGTGGCACTTCTCATCAAGGTGGGTGCGCGTGTTTTCTCTTTATTACGAGGCTAAAAAAATCATTTTTCATGCATTCACGTAGCTTTGTTTTGTCGTCCATGTAGACGTTATTACAGATCATTACAGGCATTTGAAGCCATTTGTCTTTAAAACACTACCCAAAGTGGCTGGGTGAGGGACACTGGGGAGGGCATGTGCTACGGTGAGCGCTGTGAACTGTGTAAGACTGATGAGTCACAGACCTGTACCCCTGAAACAAATAATACAGCATATGTTAACAATAAACGGGGGGAAAAAACCAAACACTACCCAAAGATAGCAGTTCAGGAGAGATTCTGCCCCTCTGTATTTTAACGCCTGGGAAGCTATTTAGTCCTACTTGTGCCTTTCAGATCGTTTTGATGATAACCATATTAAAAAAAACTATACAGCTTAAAAATAATACTTACGAGGATAACAAAATCTGAATTAGAGCCAGCTGACTTTGTTTATAGGCTATTTTAGCTTTAATGGGAAAATACGGGAGACACATGTTTGTGAATTATGTAAATATCAAGATAACGTTTTTTCCATTACAAGCAAGAGTTTTAATAGAAATATTTGAAGCTGATTTTAAAATGTATTTAGTTACTTTTGAATTCAAACTCTAAACTGCATACCCAATATGTAAGAGTTTCTTTATAACTGTGATACTTCCTCCCCCCCCCCCCCCCCGCCCGCCCCACCTTCCTTTTAGCTTTTATTCTGAATCACAACCCTTAGGCTCAACTAGTTTTCTGTCTAGTAGTTTTTCTAGAAATGAGTCAAGAGGACATAATGTTGCTAACAAAGAGCAAAACCGAATTCTTGGGACTTATAATTTAATGCTGTGTGTAGCTCTTGAGCACTGAGTACCTTCTGAAATATATTTGTGAGAGCAAGACAGTGGGTGGTTAAAGGAATTCCCACACTTTGCTTTTTAAGAGACACAAAAGGTAATAGATCTGCCTCAGATTAATTGGGGGAAAGTACATTCATCTTTGAGGATTTCTAAAATGTTTAATTTGCCTCTTAAAATTAGATCCCTCTGTTTTCAGTTAATACTGAGACCAGGAGAGGACAGGTAGGTAAGTATACATAAATACAAGATGACTTTTCTTTGGATTGGCATTTATTTTTAAATGGTATTGGCTGAATAAAGTAAGTAGCTATTTTAAATAAATTCTGAATGGAAGCAGCAGGAGGCATGACATTTTTGAGATCCTTTTATTTTTTTTAAAGGATTGTTTTAAAATTTTAAACTACAAAACTGATCCCATACATTCTGCCATAAATAAAAACAAACAATAAGGCAGACTCTACATAAGCAAACTGAGAACTGTTTTCAGAAAATGTGGTAAAATGCTTTACAATCATAAGCCATCCAGTTTTTAAAATAAAACTGTTGAAAACTCACAAATCTTCAAGCGGCACATACAAGACCCCCTTGAAGAGGGAACAAAATGTGGTTCTGCCATTTTGTGCTGTTCTCACATTTTTGAAAACCTAGTTTTGCTTAGAGCACAGGTCTGTTCCATGTTCTAAAATTCACACAGGTTGGTTGGTGGTTTTTCTTCCCAAGAACCATATGATAGAGGCACCAATGACATACGACTTTGTTTCCAAGAACCTTGTAACAAAGCATTGTCTCTTTTAAACATACGACTTAAGAGGCAAGAACGGAATCCTGGAGTTTTCTTCCAGAGCCCGGCTGGGGCCCGCTTCACCGAATTCGCTTCTGCTGCCGCGCTCTGTAGATGTCATGAACAGGGGGGACGACAGCTCCCTTTTCTTCATCGTCATCGGAATCCTCGTTGGGCCTCTTGACCGCCTTGGTGAGTACGGCGTTGCTCTCCACCGGGCCGTTCCCCTCGACGGCCAGCTCCGGGGCGCCGCCCGTGATGATCCGAACAGCTTCCTCAACAGCTGCGCAAACCACACGGAAAGGAAGGACTGTTGGGGGGTGGGGAGGCCTGGGCGGGGGATGCTGCAGAGTCCGCCCCGGGGAGAGAGACTGCACGCGCTACTTGGGACACTTCATGGTTGCCTGCAGAGCCTACTATTGGCAGAGCAAGGGAGGGCACGAGTGATACTACATAAATAATTAAAGGAAAAGACCAAAGTGGCTCTTAAAATGACTTTCAGAAGCCCAGTGTCCTAGTTCGTGTTCCCACGATAGAAAAGATCCGCTTTTGTGATGTTTTACTCAGTGGCATTAGAATGTGAACGAGCCTCTCTGTACCGAAGAGGGTTTGACTGCTCTGAGGTTTCACTGTACTGCAAGATGGCTAGCTGGAGTTGGGAACTTCAGTGCCAAAGAGTAACAATCGCCCGCCTAGGAGACCATGTGAATTCGGCCCTAAAGCGGGGCTTTCGTCACTTACTATTTGGTATCTTGCATCTTCGGAAAATTTCCATCAGTTCATCCACTTGTACAAAAGGACCCTATTTTGACACAAATAAATTTTAATCTCCAACAATCTGACAAGTTAAAATCGCACTACTTTACATTTTCCGTGAGCGGCGAGAAAGCACATGATGATTATAACCCACAGAGCAAGTATTATCAAGACAATAAGAGTAAACAAACCTGGAAGCAGATGGGAGGAGGGAGAAGTTTCATTAGAACGACGGCTGCAGGCGGCACTGGGAACACACCCCCGGGAACAGGGTGTAAGCCGGGCGCTGTGACACAAGGAGAAGGGGGGATCAGACAGGATGGAAGAATTTCTAGACAGAGCTAAAATAAATCCGAAGTAATTTATATAGAGGGCTCTAAGTATTGCTTTGTTCTGGACATTTTAAATTGCTTTTACTGCTATACGTGTTCGGCCAACTACAGTGGAGGAGACAGGGCCGTCTCACCCCCATGGCCGCTGGGAGGCAGAAGAGTAAACAACCCAGTGGCAGAACTTCAGTTTTTGTCAAAGACCATTTCTAAGCCTCATAAATCATGTGTTCAGCAATCCTTTTTAAAGTCAGTTACTCAATGGCATGTTTAATCATAAGGGCCTTGTTCAAGTAGGATCTAGAAGGGCCGCTACCCATTAGTAAGTGTAAATAACACCAAACAGCGTCACCGAAGTGAGTGTCCAGTTGTACAGGTAATTTGTATGGAGCAGTATTTCTGCCCACACAGGTTACTAGAATCTGGATCGTCGAGGGTATTTTCGTTTTTAAAGACATTCTTAACTCCTCTTGCTTCAAAGATTACAGCCAAGTCACTTGTCATAGTGACCCTGAGTCTAATAATTAACCTGCAAGGGAAAGGTCACATCACTCCCCCCCCACCTCTGGATTTAAATCAACAAACAGAGGTCTCAATACTGGATCTAAAGTCATGGCTTACGTGCTAAATGTCGTGGCTGAAATGGAATCATCTGCTGAGTGTCTGGTTTGGGGTACTCTGGTTTTCTATCCACTTCATCTTTCAGAACAGGCACTATGGAAGGAGCTACAACTGGGTCTGGAATTATAGCTGCTAGCTTAGCACGGGAGACATCCTGAAAATGCAGAACACAAGAATCCTAAACCTGAAAAAGGGACTTGAAGTATCATTGTGCAATTCTACAATCTTGAGGATACACTGAACACCTGGGTTAAAACCACAGAGAACTGAGAGGGACAAGTTAGAATGTGACCGTAAAGACTATTAAACACTCAACAAGGAAAGCGACAAGGCTTTAGAGATGTGGTGTTTGATAACCTTGCCCTAACCCTGGTCAGGAATTGTTTGACTCAGTGCTGCTGGGTAGGACATTTGCAAGCTTTTTTGAGTAAACACCTGACTGGGCACCAGGAAGAGAGTGGGGCAATTTGTGAGAAAATCTACAATTTTAGATATTTTTCTGACCCTTCCCTTCCACTAGAATTGAACAATATCAATTTAAGTGAAGCCCTACTTCATGAAAGCTAAAATAATCACTTAAACTAATTAATACAATTTTGTTAATGAAATAAAAAATTATTCCCAATATAGTTACAGGGAAGAAGGGACCGATATTGAGCAGCCACCCTTTGTCCAGTTTTCACCATTTATTCCCTCTTTGATGAGGCAAATAGTAACCTCTCCATTTTATAGAAGGAACTGAAGCTCAAAGAGGTTCTAATATTTCCAAGGTCTTAGAGCTAAGAAGTAGAGAAAGGACTGGGAGCACTGGCCTCTGACCACAAACCCACCCACCATGCTCTTTTTACTTTATCAGCAGTGCCCCACCAGGGCTGAGAACAGTTCTCCAAGACCGGTCAAAAGGGACAGTATGGCCACCTATCAGCGGGGCCCCGCCCTAGAGAAGTTCCTCTGCTGCAGGCGCTGCTGTCAGCCTGCCTGTCCGGAACCAAAAGAGCCCCTTTCGCCATCATCGACGCAGAAGAACATTTCACTTTCTCAACACTTGCTATATGCACAGTTGGTGGCAGATCTCAGTGAGCAGGCCCATCGGGAACGGCTTTTTTCTCTTCCCCTCCCACATTATGTACACATGGGAGTATATTTAATCCTTCTCTCCCAAAATGAAAGAGTTGAAATAGAAATAGAAGATGGAGGGCGCCTGGGTGGCTCAGTTGGTTAAGCGACTGCCTTCGGCTCAGGTCATGATCCTGGAGTCCCGGGATCGAGTCCCGCATCGGGCTCCCTGCTCGGCAGGGAGCCTGCTTCTCCCTCTGACCCTCCCCTCTCTCATGTGCTCTCTGTCTCTCTCATTCTCTCTGTCTCAAATAAATAAATAAAATCTTTAAAAAAAAAAAAAAAAGAAATAGAAGATGGAGAATTCATATTGAAGAAGTAGTTCAACTTGGAAATAGTAAGAGCTCTATTTTCATTAATTTCCATTTTCACCTTGGCGAAGTTGAAATAGTCCTTGCTAACTTCACATAGTGGTCTTAAAAGTCTTTTGCTTTTCCTTGAGAAGTTAAACTAGAAGCTGACCTTCCTGACCCCTAAGCAGTCACCCCTAGTTACAGAATAGGAAGATGGGACTGGCACGGAACTGGGGCTTCCATCAGTGAAAAGGTCTGAAAGTCAATTATGGGTCATCTTCCCCAAACATGTAAATCTGGTTCACACACCAGACCAGCAAGACACAGGCCCAAAGAGGCTGCTGAAGAGAATGATGGTCAAGAGCATCCTAATGCTGGTTGGCTTAAAGGGACCCAATCTAGGATCTTGTGGGTATCGCTTCCCTTTGGATTTCTATCTTGGTCTTTGTTTTCATGACACAGGAAAAAAAAATCAAGAAATGACAGAACAATGTTTTTCTCAGCAAGGGCTATTTCTGGAGCTGCATGAACATTAACCTTTCCCCCGGGCCTAAACAGGTTGAGGGGCCAGATTTCTTAGGATTCAGTTGTCTATATAGAGGAGTTCAATTCCCAGATAAGCTCATTTCTTCAAGAGCCCCCTGAAGTACTGTGTTAAGACACAAATCCCTTCAGGAACTTTATGGACTTCTTAACAAGCTGTGAGGTTTCTTCATTATACCTACAGGAGCTACATTTGGTTTAGGATCTGTCAAAACACGTTCATGAGTTTTAAGAACTATTAGAAAAAACATAGCACCTAAAATGACATTTTTTCTTCCTTCCACAATACCTTCATGTGCCCACCAGACAAGATACAGGGCACTGGCAATTACAGGGGAAGGCTGAAAGTGTTAAATCTCACTCTCGCAATTTGTTCAGTACTTTTGATACTCAGTGTTTCATAAACTCAAGGAAAATCCCTGAACTTTTTTCCTGTTTTCTGAAAATCTAAAACTAATTTCTATTTCAGAATTTCCTTTAGAGGGATGTGTTTCCATAAACTATTCTAAAACACGGGAAAAGTAGGGACACTACACACCTCTTGATCCTAAGTACATACCTTATAACCAAGCGCTTTTAGTTCACTTGCCGAGCAAGGATATAAGTCCATGAACTTATATCTGTCCACCAGTAAAGCTGTTTCTTTGCCTTCATACTCTTCTTTGAATGCTGTAAACCGTCTTTTCTCCACTTTGAGTATGCTAGCTAGATCACCAATGTTACTTTCGAAAGCTAGAAATCGGGCCCAGATTTCTCTGTAATAAATACAATCAGTACTTAATTATTCTGGGTTTGGAAGAGGGAGTCCATTTACAAAAAAAAAAGCCTGAAGTTCCCTCCTCCCTTTTTTTAGTTAGAAAAAGCTCTTTTTTAAATTAAGATTTCCAAACTACAGGACAGTATAACAAATACCTATGGATCATCATCATCACCTAGATTTAATCATTATTAATATTTTGCCATATTTGCTTCATCTTGCTTTTGCTTAAGTATTTGAAAGTAAGTTATAACACTTCACCCTGCACTCCTGTGTATTTAAGCCTCTTTTTGAGATTTTATTTATTTAGCACACCTTCCTATCCCCTTGTGGTCAGTAAGAGACACAGTTAGGTAAACTCTAGGTGGAAGAGCTGAAAAGGAACATACCCAGACTTCCAATTTCTCCTGAATAATGTGGCTTCACCATTTTGTTTAGTGGCATGAATTATTTTGTGGAATACATTCTTCACTCAATGTATGAATAAAAATATATTCTAAAACCTAACATGATTGCTTTTTTCCCCCTCATTAACATGGATTATCTGGGACATATTTGTGCCTCAGAACTGTTGTAACAGCCAGAATTAATTCTCTGAGACTCTACTTAAATGTCACTAAACACCTTTGTATTAAAGTAACACACAGAATGCCGACTGCATACCAGGAATAGGACTATCACAAAAAGCCTACATTGGCAGATACTACTATTAGTAGATGAGAGAAGGTTTGGGAAGGTTATGAAATGTATCCAGGGTATAATCAGCTGAGCTGGAAATTGAACCCAAGACTCCAAAGCCTTACTATTTCCACTCTACCACTATACCATGTTCCTTTGATAAAACTGACAGAGTCAAAAGCATAAACCAGGGATGTAATATATCAAACAAACTTTGAATATGTAAGAGTTTTTGCCCTTGAGTAAGGTAAAACTTTCAGAACTTGTATTTGTTCGTATCAATTTCTAGGGCATGGTAAACTAGGAAGATATATTAAAATATTTAATAATAAATGCCTAACATCTCTCAAAACAATTCTCAGTATACAAACATTTTTTAAAAAAATCTTAAACAGGCAGGTATTTGTAAATTAAGCTTCAAGAGAGAAGGGAAATTTCTCCTGAAACTTCTAAACAAACGTTCATCCACAGATCACAATTCAAGTGTTAAAGCTGCCATCGGAACCCAACCAACAAGTTTTCCCAATAGCTTACCCAGACTTCTCAGGAGGAAGGCTTCCAGAGGTTAAGACTCGTTCAAACAAAACTCGGGTATTATTGTCCTCTAGGATATATAAAAAGATTTTAAATATTGAAAAATTACATTTTACAATCAACCGTGTATTTACATATGTATCATCTTGTTTAATTCTCACAAAAATCCTCTGCAAAAAGGTAACTATTTCCCCAATTTTTATAGATGAGTTAACCTGGGGTTCAAAACAATTGAGTTGGGGACGCCTGTGTGGCTCAGTCCATTAAGTGTCTGCCTTTGGCTCAGGTCATGATCCCAGGGTCCTGGGATTGAGCCCCGCATGGGGCTTCCTGCTCTGCAGGAAGCCTGCTTCTCCCTCTCCCTCTGCTGCTCCCCCTGCTTGTGCTCTTTCGATCTCTCTGACAAATAAATAAAATCTTAAATAACCCAAAACAACAACAACAACAAAACCAGACAAAAAATGATTGAGTTGATCTGGCTCACTGTTACTGAGTAACAGCTGGAACTAGAAGCCAGGTTTTTTTACCTGTAGTTCAGCCCTCCTCCTACATATACTGCATTTATGCCAGGCCATTTATAACTGATATCTGAGCGAGGTATCCACTGGCCTTTTTGATCTTTTTTTTTTTTTAAGGTTTTATTTATTTATTTGAGAGAGAAAGAGAGCATGAGCGGGGTGAGGGGCAGAGGGAGAAGCAGACTCCCACTGAGCAGGGAGCCCAATGCGGGGCTCGATCCTAGGACCCCGGGATCATGGCCTGAGCCGAAGGCAGCCTCTTAACCGACTGAGCCACCCAGGCGCCCCCCACTGGCCTTTAAAATATAATAAAAATTATATATCTGCTTACATTGTGTCACAATTGATATTTTTTAAATACCTGGAATGTGATGGATGGCAAGCTCAAATTTATATATAGGCAATTTTCTTATTTTGCAGCACCAGGACTACTGTCTATATAACTACTTTAAATTCTTGTATAGGTACAATTAAAATTTAAGTCTTGGGAGTTCCTCTGTAGCTGGAAGTGGGAAAATAACACTTCTTCCTAAGGGATCTATTAAAATTTAAGAATCCTGCAATACATTTACTAACAATCATTGAACTGTATATTTTAAATGGGGGCATTTATGGTATATAAACTATACCTCAATAAAGTTTTTTAAAAATCCAGCAGAGTGTTGGTTTTTATTGCCTCAGGGTAGTTATTCAGTGTTTACTACATGTCCATACACAAAGTAAAACCAAGAGATTAAATGTGTTGAACCTAAGAAGATGGCACCATATTCATGGCTTTCATCTTAAACTTAAGATACTGTACTTCAAAAAATAAGTAAATCTTGTATTTTATTCTTTTTGTTTTAACCCAGGCCTTGCTGCATACACACTTTCTACCATTCCACATAACTTTCCCACTGCTTTACATGCCGTCTTCTCTACCTGGAATAATGCATTTTCCTCTATCTTTTCCTGGCTAACTACTGTTCATCCTTCAAGACCCATCTCATGTTGCCTCTAGAACAGCACTGTCCAACAGACATATAATGCAAGCTACATATATAATTTAAATTTTCCGCTAGCCACATTTAAAAGAGTAAAAACAGGTGAAATTAATTTTAATATATTTTATTTAACTCAAGATATCTAAATTATTTTGGCATGTAATTAATATGAAAATTAGGGTATTTTACTTTTTTTTTTATTTTTTGTACTGACTCTTTGAAATCTGGTATGTAGTTTACACTTACACCACATCTCATTTTGGCCTAGCCCCATTTCAGGGGCTCAATTCTTAATGGTCTAGCGGCTTTCACAACTGCACAGCACAGCTCTAGAACTTAAATTGTACTCTCTTCTCTGTGCTTCCAAAGTAGCTCGTTCAGGCTCTATTATAGTAGCACATTTTTTTCATGATTGCCACCATCATCCTAAGTAGTAACATTTACAATATGCATACCACATTCCATGTGTAAGTCAAACACACGCAAAAACTCATCTAATCCTCTCAACAATCCTATGAGAGGCACTCTTACGACAATACTGCAGATGAGAAATGGGAAACAAGATTATATACCTAACCCCAGAATTTATGCTACCATTAAGCACCAAAAGATGATGCAGTTACGTTTACACATTTGATTCTCCCTGAGAACGCTCTGAGAATAGGAATGGAGTCCTATTCACCTTCGTATTCCCAGACTCTAGTAACCAGAAGGTACTGAATAAATGACGAAAAGATGGGTGGATGGATGAACAAATGAAAGAACTATGTAAACACTGATTTTTGGAAGACAGTAATAATGCTGATATCAGATATCATCCACATTTTTGGAATAACATATATACTAGTAACTATTCTAAAAAAAATAAAATGATTTGCAATTGTTGAGAACTTTTTTTTTTTAAGGAACATTAATTCTTTCTTTTTTTTTAAAGATTTTATTTATTTGACCAAGAGAGAGCACAAGCAGGGGGAGAGGCAGGCAGAGAGAGAGAGAGAGAGGGAGAAGGGAGCTCCCCACGGAGCAGGGAGCCTGTTTCGGGGCTCAATCCAAGGAGCCTGGGATCATGACCTGAGCCGAAGGCAGACGCCTAACCAACTGAGCCACCCAGGTGCCCAAGGAACATTAATTCTATAAGAGAAAATTTCTTTGTAATTCAGTGCTCCACTATCTCATTTTTTGGAGTTAAGTCCTCTTCCAGAGTGTAGAATCACTAAGCTAAAATACCAAATCGTATTTAAGTTTTTTCTACTATATAGGTATAAAGAATGCTGTATTTTTATTTTATTATTATTTTTTAAGATTTTATTTATTTATTTGACAGAGAGAGAGAGAGCACAAGTAGGCAGAGAGGCAGGCAGAGGGAGAGGGAGAAGCAGACTCTCCACTGAGCAGGGAGCACGATGCAGGGCTCGATCCCAGGACCCTGGGATCATGACCTGAGCCGAAGGCAGCTGCTTAACCGACTGAGCCACCCAGGCGCCCCAAGAATGCTGTATTTTTAAAAAATATCATTCAAAGCATTGATATATAGCTGTGATATCTAACTCATTTACATGGCACATAATTGTACATTTCTTTTTTTTAAAATTTTTTTATTGTTATGTTAATCCCCATACATTACATCATTAGTTTTAGATGTAGTGTTCCATGATTCATTGTTTGTGCATAACACCCAGTGCTCCATGCAGAACGTGCCCTTCTCAATACCCATCACCAGGCTAACCCATCCTCCCACCCCCCTCCCCTCTAGAACCCTCAGTTTGTTTTTCAGAGTCCATCGTCTCTCATGGTTCGTCTACCCCTCCGATTTCCCCTGTACATTTCTTTCTTAAACCAACTTTTATACCAGATCATTTCTAGTCAAGAAATTACATGTACTGGACTGTGGGTAACTAGACTAAATGAGACACATACATATATATATATACGTTATATAAATCCCCCAGCTCCGTGCCCAGTGTAAGGTCAGATCTTAGTAAAGGATGGCCATTATTATTACAACAGGATAGAGAAAGATGGTAATAAACAGAATGTTTCTTTTGGAAATCTCTTCCCCAGCAGCCTCCAAGCATTTCACTTTACTACTTGGGCATCTTTGAGTTTTGGTGGCTAGATATCTGTTGTCTGTTCCTCCACCCCCCACCCAGGAAACGAGATGATTTGCGCAGAGTCGTCAGAGATGAGCAGGAACAACTCTTTTTCCCAAGTCTGAATTTGTGGCTTTATCCTACTTGTGATGGAACTTCACTGATGAGGCATTAAAGACCATCCTGCAGAGTCAAAAGCATCTACTATTACTCAAATACAAATTCATGGTTGTTAGGCCACAAATATTTCTTGAGTGCCTATTAAGTGCCTGGTTCCAGTGTGACAACAGAATTAGAATACATCTGAGAAAGAAAGAAACCCAGCAACATATTTTCAGAGAATGATACTGATGGTTTAGTATTAATTTAGTATTAACATAACCATTATAGATCTATAATTGACTTACCATTGAGGTGAGAAAGATAGTCAATATAGGCTAAGACATATTCTGGAATGTCTCCATATTTCTTTAGACCCAGCTCAAAAATCTTAAAGGCAACAGATTTGTCCTAGAAGTAGAGAGGAATGTACTGGTTTCTATGAAATGTCAGACAAGATACTCAAAACAATACTAAAACTATGACACCTAAGCAAGTTACATTAAGTATTAAAATGGAAATTAAAATCATATTAAGTAAAAACTGCTGAGTTAAAGACCAAGGTGTTTAATAAAGCATAAATTAGCAGGCAGTGGGGATTTGGATGACGCTCCATATAATTTTACACAGATACACTTAGACTTCCTTTATGATACAGAGCAATTAAAACTTAAGGACAGAAACTAGGACTACCTTTCTTTTAATTAATGTATCTCAGATGAAAGAAGCTATTTTACCTTTATATTTTATTTCAGCACTTACCTTACTACAGTAATACTCCATGAGTGCTGCAGTAACATAGACATGGTGGCGGGTTCTGGTATCTTCTCTTGCTTTTTTAAATATCATTCTTCCAGATTTGATACCTTCTGCTCTTCTTGCAAATTTCATATATTGGATATATACCTATGCAAAAAAAAGAAAAAAGCATTTCTTCTCTACAGATTAGGTAGAATGTGATTCCTGTAGCATCCAAACCAGTCTCACCTTATTCCTACACTAGTATGTTTCCTGTATAAGAAAACAATCTTGAATACCCAAGATACCAGAAAGTAAGCTTATAGATAGTGCTCTATTTAACTCCACAAGCAAATTTTTTTGGTAGTAAAGATGCATGCAAATTAATTTTTTTAATGCAAATAAATTTTTAAAAATTGATACATAATTCACATACCACAAAATTCATCCTTTAAAGTGTACAATTTAATGGTTTTTAGTATATGCATGAGGATGTACAATCATCACTACTATCTAATTCCAGAATATACAATTAAGTTTTAAGGAGGGAATAAAAGTAAAACTACTAGAAAACATTCCATTAATAAATGCCAACACCTAGAAACTCAAGATTTAATCTAACACAAGCATATTTAATAATATATGTTTAACTTTACATTTTCTTGGTTTATTGCTTTAAAAGCCCACTAACTCTGTTTTTCCAAAGACCATATAATGTATCTTTTACTGATAAACTATTAATGAGCCATTTTATCCTCAGCATCACAGAGTGTGCAATACATGATAAGCATGTAATATTAGTTCAATAGACAAATGTTTCTGGACTAAGAGTAGAGTCCTGATTTGCCCAGTTTTGATGACGTCAAACTATATTACCCAGTTTTGACAGATGGATAGATGAATGGATGAATGAACTATGAGTTCCTTGAGGAAAGGGATTTTCTCTAATTTGTCATTATACTTCTGGAATCTAGCATGGTGCACAGAGAAGTTTGCTAAATGAATTTTAAAATGCTGAAGAAATGCAAGCAATCAGAACAGTGGAATCCCAACACAAACCAACAAAAAAGCAGTATAGATTTGACTTGAAGCAGAGGCTCTAGAGCTGCAGACACTCGCCTGTCCCCTTCCCCTCTGGATGAGAGAGCTTCATTGCATTTTAGTAGAGACTAAGGGCTTTGAAACTCAGGGCTTTGAAAACCACTATTATGGAGCAGAATTCAGGATAAAGCAAGTGCCCATCCAATTCCTTCCCAGAATATTGGCTTCTCTTGTTTCCATTTATTTAAAAAGAAATATTTATGAGGCAACAATTATGTGGCATAAATGGCTTTAATCCATGATCACGAGGAAGATGTTAAAAGAAACCGGGGCGCCTGGGTGGCTCAGTCGGTTAAGCGGCTGCCTTCGGCTCAGGTCATGATCCTGGAGTCCTGGGATCGAGCCCCGCGTCGGGCTCCCTGCTCAGCGGGGAGTCTGCTTCTCCCTCTCCCTCAGCCTGCCTCTCTGCCTACTTGTGCTCTCTATCTATCTGTCAAATAAATAAAAAAAAAAATCTTAAAAAAAAAAAAAAAAGCACCACTGCTTCATACTGCTGCATTTATTTATTTGTTTTTATTTTTTTAAGATTTTATTTATTTATTTGACAGAGAGACAGAGAGCACAAGTAGGCAGAGCGGCAGGCAGAGGGAGAGGGAGAAGCAGGCTCTCCGCTGAGCGCGGAGCCTGATGCGGGGCTCAATCCCAGGACGCTGAGATCATGACTTGAGCTGAAGGCAGACGCTTAACCATCTGAGCCACCCCGGTGCCCCCATACTGTTGCATTTTAAAAAAAAAAATTGAGGGGGCGCCTGGCTGGCTCAGTTGGTAAAGCATGCAAATCTTGATCTCAGGGTTGTGAGTTCAAGCCTCACACTGGGTGTGCAGTCTACTTAAATAAAATAGTAAGAAAAGAAAGAAACGAGAACAGATCAGTAATTGACTACAAAGGGGTCACATGAGGGAATTTCTGTGAGGTGATTAAAGTGTTATGTATCTTAATTGTGATGCTGGTCCCATGACTCAATGTTATTGGTCAAGATTCACAGAACTATACCAAAACAACCAGTGAATTTTAATGTATGTAAATTAAAAATTTTTGTTAAAGCTGACTACAAAGATGGTAAGGAAACATAATGTTACTCACCAAGGTGGGGTCAATATCCTCAATTGCCAGAAGTCTGTTATATATACTGTGAACTTTCTCATATTTCATGCGACTCTAAGGTGGTAGAGAAGAAGTGGATATAAATATACATTCATAAACAAGCAGGATTTGAGCTCTGAGGAATCCAGAGGCTGCACCCCACAATGGCACCTGCTTTGAGCATAAATATATAATGAGCTGAGGACTAATAACTGTTCATTTTGTATCATCTCTACTAAAAGCAGTATGCCTGGCAAAGATGCAGCCAGAAAAAAATTTAGTCCTGCAGTAAAAAAATCCAATTATTAGAAAGTTCTAAATATTGTTACTGACCTCTTCATAATCTGCATATGCAAAATAAAGAAGCATATTCTTCTTTAATAAAGTGCTTATGGCTCTTTCATATATATTAGCAGCTTCATCACTAAATAATTTGGCATTATTCATATCCTAGGAGAAAAAAAAAGTTCAGTCTTTAATAATTTTCATACAGCTGAAAGAGAATGAAATAGACATATATACATATGGACACATATGCATTTCTGGATTCTAAAAAAATTCCAAAGACTTAACATACAGAAGAATCATACAAATATTCTAAATGGTTCATCATTTTAATAGATTAAAAAACAGCCCCTATATTTTAATTCTGACTAAGGTAGCCACATATAACAGTGTCACTAAGCTTTATATTGACATAAGATTAACATTTCAACACCCATACTTCATTACCAAAATTCAGTATTATTATTTTTATCAAATTATTGCT
Organism: Neomonachus schauinslandi; assembly: GCF_002201575.2. Taxonomy (NCBI): domain Eukaryota; kingdom Metazoa; phylum Chordata; class Mammalia; order Carnivora; family Phocidae; genus Neomonachus; species Neomonachus schauinslandi. Next base: position 26,655,728 of record NC_058413.1, on the reverse strand, counting down.
CTATTAAAACCATGAAAAGGCCAAAGGTGGGGAGAGGAATACTTACCCCCTTTTCCGCAAGCAGTTTACTTGACTGTTCAAGATACTGGGCAGCTTCATACCAAATATCAGGGTGATGGCCCAGTACAAGCAGGCACTGTTCATAAGCAAACATAACTAGGGAAGACATTCACAACACTCAATTAAAATAAATATTATTTATGAAACTATCAGTACAAGCATCACAATAAACTTAGTAGGCTAAAACAGGGCCATCAATAATGAATGATAATTAGAAATAAAAGCTGTGGTGATTTCTGGCACCATTATCCACCCAAGCCCCATCCATCCATCCATCCATCATTTATCAAATTAGTATTTATTTAGCACAAACTATATGCTAGGGAATGTGAGAGTTCCTGACTGTATGAGTGACTAAGACTTCCTATACTTAAGGAGTCTGCCCTGTGTTGGGAAGATATTACAAAGGCAATTATAAAAAGTAATAACTATTATGATGAGGAAAGTACAGTGTACTCTTGAACTTGCAGCAGCAGAACTTAGCATAGTTTAGGGACTCAAGAAAGGCTTCCCTAAGGAACTGACATCTAAAGCAAAACCTGAAGAAGTAATAGAATCTGGTCAGATGAGAGAGTAAGTGGAGCTCAGGAAGGAAGAGGGAACATGGTGTAGGCAAAGAAAACTATCTGCAAAAGCTTACAGATAAGAGTGACAAGACTGAGGAATTGTTTCAAGTTCCAAATTCTAGTTCTGACAGTAGCAGAGTTGTTTCTATAAGACTAACTCTCCTGAAAATAAAAATCATAAACCAAAAAAAACCCAAAAAACAAAAACCTAAAGGCATGGGAGACTGATCAAAAGAAACCAATGGCCAAGACAGAAACCAAAGAACATTGAGACCTTAAAAAATCAGAACCACACAGGGTAAGATCCATATTTAATACGACTTTTCCCCTCAGGGACACATCCCTTTATGTACAGTTCTGGGATAGCTAGATCTCAAGTCAAATACTGAAGTCTTACTGGCTTGAGGAAAGTAACATGGCATTCTGAGCTATGAGAATAGGTAGAAAATTAAGCGGGAAAATCCCCCCCCAAAGAGAGAGCCATAGAGGATGGCGCCTGAATATCTGAGCATAAATGCCCTCAAATCTTTAGCTGGCCTCTAAAATATACTTACACAGGGAAGAATACAAAGAGCTCAAGTGGAAAGCAAAGCTGGAAGGCTGAAAGAGCTGAATAGGTTTCTCAGCAGTTGCCCATTGTAATGGAGACCAAGTTTAGAATTTGAGTCCCATCAAGTTAGAGGGTCTGGGCAAACACCTTGAACTTCCCATTCTGTTTAAGGAATAAAGACTTTGTCCCAGGACAAAGAGATTTACCGTGAAATTAAAGGCAAAACTAAAACAGATCCATCCTAACAAGGTCCAGGTGATCTGTCAGTAATTTAACCCCCGGCTAAAATAAAATTCAACATTTTTCAGAGGAAGATGACAGAACCCAGTCTTTACAATGTAGCATTTGTACATCTGTATAATGTCCAAAAGAAAAATTTTACTATTTTTTTTTCTTTTATGTATTTATTTATTTGACAGAGAGAGACACAGTGAGAGAGGGAACACAAGCAGGGGGAGTGAGAGAGGGAAAGCAGGCTTCCCTCAGAGCAGGGAGCCCAATGCGGGGCTCGATCCCAGGACCCTGGGATCATGACCCGAGCCAAAGGCAGATGCTTAATGACTGAGCCACCCAGGCGCCTCCAAAAGAAAAATTTTAAATGTCTAGACTCTTGACAAAACAGAAAGATGTGACCCACAGTCAAGAGAAAAAGGAACCAATTCCATGATGGCCCACATGTTGGAAATCAGCATACGAGGACTTTGGAACTACTCTTATAAATATGTTCAAGGATATAAAGAAAAAGATGGTAATAAACACAGAATCTCAACAGAGAAATGGAAACTATAAAAAAGAAACTATAAAAAAATAAAATATATTTTTTTAAGTAGACTCCATGTTGGGTGTGGAGCCCAACATGGGGCTTGAACTTATGACCCTGAGATCAAGACCTGGACGCTTAACCAACTGAGCCATCCAGGCCCCCCTCCTTTTTTAAAATAGGCACCATGCCCAGTGTGGAGCCCAATGCGGGGTTTGAACTCATGACCCTGAGATCAAGACCTGAGCTGAGATCAAGTTGGACACTTAACCTACTGAGCCACCCATGCGCTCCCCAAAATTTCTAGAATGGAAATTTATAGAACTAAAAAGTATAATATCTGGAATTCACTGGATGGGTTTAACAGCAGATTGGATATGTTAAACAAAGGTCAGTGAACATGGATGGAGATAGAGCTATAGAACTTACTGAATCTGAAGAACATAAGAGAAAAAAAGATTGGAGGTAAAAAATAGCCTATGGGATAATATCAAGTGACTGAACATATATGTAACTGGAGTCCCAGGAGGGTTAATCTTATTACCTCTTTTTGTGATAAGCGTCTGATCTTCTGTACGAAGAGGGTTGCTCTTTTCCCACTGTATGTATTTCTTCCACATATCCACCTGCTGGGCTTCCTGGGGAGTATTCTGAGGAGGCACTGAGGGAGCATTGCGGTCCAAACCTTTCATTACTGTCTCATATTCCTAGATAACAAGCATTTAGAATTCGTGGTGAGCCTAGAAACAACTCAGATATATGGAACGGAGTTGATCAGTTTGGAATACTTTGTTCAAAATGCCTATTTTCCCCAAATACCACTTTGTTAATATAATCTAAAAACTATTGAAGAGCAGGGAGAAAGATAACAGAGGATGACTTACCCAAAAACAGGTTCCCAGGCCTGAGTGAACAGAACACCCCTGGGCCCTCTCTGTAAGTGATCTAGGAGGTCACTCTCCAGGACAGAGGAGCTGACAGATCAACATGACTGATGATCTGGTGGCATCATTACTGCCATCTTTGGAGAAACTGTCTTTTAAAATTTCAATAGTTTGTATTACTAGGCTATCTTCCCTACTTCTAACAGTGTCAACGAATGGAAAGGTATGCACATAAGACAAAAATCTGGCCCTGAGAGCTATAAGACCACAAAGTAGTACGATATTCAAGCATGTATGAGCAGATATGAGGAAAGCATAAGAACTAATTCATCAATCGTAGGTAGAAACTTGTCTCCATGTCCTTCTCAAGTATTTCAAAAAATTTCTTCCAAACATGGTTTATTCTATATTTGTCCTTCAACGTGTGTAAAGAGGCATTTCATTTCAAATATATCTGCTCAGACGATGAAATTGTCATTGGTTAAGATTGCCAATAACTGAAAATGTCAAGAGGAACACCCAACAGGGAAAGCTCTTGTATAAACATACTCATCAAAAGAAGTGACCTGCTGGAATTCCATACCTTTGCTACACGCCTAGCATTCATGTAATCTCGACTCCGATCTTCAATCATTTTTTTAGCTAAATGAATATTGATACCCTAGGAAAAAACAAAGAGAAATGTATATTATTTTAAAATTAAGTATGTTTTAATAGTATGCTTTAATATTAACATAATACAGTTAATTTGTGCATTTACTAAGTCATTTTCAATTCTATATTTTAAAAGATTTTGTTAATAAAGGTCAATCACATTACATGCTTCAGGGATCAAGGAGGATCTGCTCATATCTGTTAGGAGCTGGTAGTAAGTCTCCATGTCAGGAATTTCTAAAGATAAGGAATGATTTGGAAAGGTTCTATTATTTCATATAAAATTCTATTAATAAAAAAATGCTATACAGATTCATCAGCGTGAATAGCCAGCACTTTGCTTTATTTATTTTAATTTTTTTAAGATTTTATTTATTTATTTATTTGACAGTGAGAGAGAGACAGCGAGAGAGGGAACACAAGCAGGAGGAGTGGGAGAGGCAGAAGCAGGCTTCCCGCGGAGCAGGAAGCCTGATGCGGGGCTCAATCCCAGGACCCTGGGATCACGACCTGAGCCAAAGGCAGACGCTTAATGACTGAGCCACCCAGGAGCCCCACCAGCACTTTGCTTTTAAAGCCCTTTTCTAACTAGGTCTCCGTACTTTTTTTTTTTTTTTAAGATTTTATTTATTTGAGAGAGAGAGAGCATGTGTGAGGGCGAGAAGCAGAGGGAGAGGGAGAAGTAGACTCCCCGCTGAGCAGGGACCCCAATATGGGGCTCAGTCCCAGGACCCTGCGATCATGACCTAAGCTGAAGGCAGACGCCCAATGGGCTGAGCCACCCAGGGATCCCGAGAGAACAGTTTCAACACCCTATACATAGTTCTTCCCCATCACAATGGATATATGAGAAACTTTCTTTTAACGATACAGCTGCTGTGGCTGTATGTTTACATATATGAGCTGATTAGCTCAGCTGGTTAAAAAATATGCCAGTGAGACAAAGATCTTGGACTGCAGCCCCACTGCAAGCCAATAAATCACAGCACCGTAACTACATGAAAGACTTGTAATGCAACTGATCATACTACTGGAAACAATGCTAATTAAGGTCCCATTTCATAAGAGATGAATGACAATGTGTATGTATATGGTTTAGCACTGAATATAAGTGGTTTTGTAAGAATTTTAATTTCTCCCAGGGTATTCTCTAAAAAATAACTCAGTAATATTAGGAGACTCTCAAAACCTTACAAAAACATTAGGAGTAGTTCTCTGATTACAATCAATATAAAAACAGACCTGTGTAGCAGGCTAGAATCTAGCAGCTACTACAGAGGTTAGAATCCATAAGTCCAAGTACATAAAAATTAAAAACAAACAAAATTAAAAATGGCTTAGTTATAATAATGAACTACTCTAGCCTAATTTACCTCTTCATACTTGTTATAGTCTCTCCAGAGTTGTTCAATGTTGATCATTGGATTAACACAACCTCGTTGATAAACTCTTCGGACAGCTGTTATTCTCTGATTTTCTGCGTAAGATCCAACAGCTTCCCTGGCGTTGGATTAAAAAAATGCCATCAATTGTATTATAGCTAAAGCTATAGTTCACATGGGGAAAAAAAACTATAAAAGTAACTTACACGCCTTTTAAGAAATTGATGTAATCCACCCAAATCTAAGAAATAAAATAAAATGTCAGTATCTTTTCTTTATATTTTCAAATTTATTAAGTGTATATATGGAAAAAACTTAACTCTACCTGATAAGACATAATTTCCATTCCAATTTTATCTAGTGCAAAGTCATATGCTTGAGCCATTTTTTCTCTGAAATAAATATGAAAGACATGTTTGCTTATTTTTAAGATTTTATTATTTTTTTAAGATTTTATTTTTAAGCAATCTCTACACTCAACGTGGGGCATGAACTCACAACCCCAAGATCAAAAGTCACATGCTCTACCCACTCAGCCAGCCAGCCACCCTCTTAAAGATTTTATTTTAAAGTAATCTCTATATCCATCGCGGATCTCAAACTTATAACCCCGAGATCAAGAGTCATATGCTCTGCTGACTGAACCAGCCAGGCACCCTGAAAGACATGTTTTTTTAAAAACAAGTATTTGTTATTAAAATATATCTACAGCTAAAACATATGGGATGCCTGGCTGGCTCAGTCGGTGGAGCATGTGACCCTTGATCTTGGGATTGTGAGTTTAAGACCCACGTTGGATGTAGAGAGCACTTAAAAATAAAACCTTTAAAAAAAAACAATTATAACTTCTCATCATATGATCAAAACAGCATTTGAACCTTTGAATAAGGAAAAATGTGAAGATATCTTTGCAAGTACACAGAGAAAATAGTTCTTTTGTGTTTAGTTTGTCAATGTCATTAATTTATATACTTTCTTTTACCTACTGTTTGTGTGCTCATCAAAGATAAAGCCCATGTTTCACTTATCCTTATATCCTTTAAATTGCCTAATCTTACATGAAGCAGATTCGAATGTGGAAATATTTGGTTCTCTGATTAAGGAGGTAAGTTATGTCTGAAGATGTATTAGCTCTGAAGTAAAATTTAAGAAGAAAGAACTTCCTCTTCAATATAAGAGGAAGGAAATGAGGAAAAGGAAATAAAGATAGAATTCTAGTTATAGAAATAGCTTGTTTGTTATACACAAGAATAGCTATTTGAGAAGATCCATTATTGAGTTTCTGTGAGGATGGATAGGTGGGTGTAAGCCGTAGCGGGGAGTTACACTCCGAGAGAACTGTCAAAGACGCCTTCGAATACGTAGGCAGCACGCTGCACTGTAAGCTGCCAAGAGTAGTGCTAGGACAAGTAATAGATGCTTTTTATGAAGTTTGACAACAAGCCTACCAACAAAGTGATCTGGTGTTGCAAATGTAATGTTTCAACACAGAAGGGCGTGGGTGATTCAATTCTCCAGAATAAGACTTTCTTTGAAGCCCTTGTTGTGAGTTTTACTGACTTCTCAGGTAACCCTGAATTTCCAAATTCCTAAGTCTCTTCTCCCCAGAGTTAAGAGAAGGTGTGAGTTTATGTGGGATGGACTGTGTGCCTGGAGATGACTTGTATTCTTAAGATCTTGTTTTAACTTACTTGTAACTTGGCAGTTTACCCTTGGTTTCTCGAACATATGAAAGATAACACTTCCATAAATCAATGTGCAAAACCTTCATAAGGCATCTCTGAAATAGCTATAAGTACAAGAAAATATTATCAGAACCACAGTTAAATAAACTCCACATGTACATGGGCAAAATGAAATATTAAAAAAAACAAAGTCAGCTCTTTTCATGAATTTATCTTCTTACAGATAAATGGCAAATTTAACAAATCCCTCCTATTTTCAGGTTAGATAATCAAAATCATTCTGATGATTTTGGTCAGTGGAGTATAAATACTTTCTTTTCCAAAATTTTTATTATGAACATTTTCAAGCATACAAAAAAAACTGAATAAGTACAGGGAATTCCTATATAATCACTACCTAGATTCAACAATTGTTACCATTTTACTATATTTGCCTATGTTTGTTAAGTCCTAAGTTAAACTTCAGCATAAAATTCAAAACATGTTTATGAGGACTCACCTTTTCAACCTTGTCATAATTTTTAGCTTTTATCTGAAGAGAAACAGAAAAATACAGAATTAACATTATTGTTTTTAGAGTATTAAAATACCATGCCAGACTTTTTTGACTAACCTTGCAAATTCATCCCTACACTTTCGAACTAATTCTGCTTTACACATAACAGAATTTTGAGCATGACCTAGATAATTATGCATTATAAATGTGCCTTATGTGAACTGATTCTACACATACAGCTTTTCATACATTTATGTTGAAATTTTATAAATTTCAAATTTTGTAAAATTATAGTCACAAGGTAGATACAGAAATATATAGAAGGCATACTTGAATAAAGCTTTATGTATCTACTGAAGACAAACTTTACTTAAAGCTTTGTTTTCCCAGAATAGCTACTACTAGAACAATCTGAGTATGGTAGCAAAAAGATTTGCTAACTTTGACTACAATTACATTTTAGTCACCCAGTCAACCTACTATATTCTAGGCACTGTGGCAGCAACTGTGGCTACCACAGCGAACAAAACATGCAGTGTCTGCCTGTGTCCTCAGAGGACTTGAAATTTTATGGGGAAAAGTTGTGTCAAAATGGGGGAAATATAGGGTGCTATGGGTACACTTAGGGGGAGCATAAAACTCAGACTTGGGGACTTGCAAAAAATTTCCTGGAAAAAGTGAAGATGTTAAGGATGAGGTGTTAGGCTGGTAAAGAAAGGGAGGAGTTACTCCAAGCAGGAGGAATAACAGGTGCGAAGACCAAGGTTAAATGTTATTAGATATCCCTTTCTCTGAGTATCTTCATCAGATGGTAGGTGATTAATTTGGTTCGAGAAATCTTGGCTTGTGGTCCTTTTCTCTCAGTAGTATATGTAAATTTTCTATTTTATAGAAATGCAGATGAGCTTAAGGTGATGCAGATGAGAATTTTGATGACAGACTTTTTTTTCTTTTGCTGATAACTTGCTCTTTCTCTCTGGAACTTGTAAGATTTCCTCTTGATCTTCAGAGTTCATACATTTTAAGACGCTATATGTAAGTTTTGCGGCAGCTTTGAGGTAGCTCAGTCAGGCTCTGGAGTCAGACCTCTTGGGTTTACATGGACTATCCACTTAACCTCTTTTTTCCTTATCTGAATAATGGGGATGATAGTACCTATTTTCTAAGGCTGTTAATAAGGACTTAGCGAGTTAATGTGAAGCCACTAGAACACTGCCTGGCAAAGTGAGCACAGAGTAATTGCCATTTATTATTCCATTAGCACAAATTCAGCATGCCCTTTGAAGTTACAGATACAGGGATCTTTCAGCTCAAGAATTTTTTTAAGAATTACTGCCTCTCTTCCATCTGTTCTTTTTTTCCTTTACAACTCGGATCATGCACATTAGATCTCCTTGCTCTATCTTCAAAATCTATTATTTTTACCCTGTCTTTGAATTTTGGTCCAGGTTTAAAACTATTTCTTCCACTAGATTTTCCAGGCCAAAAATTTAGGTCTCCATGTTACCATTCTCTTTCATTTGACTTACTGCTATAGTTAGTTCAAAAATAATGGGTTTTTGTCTTGTTTTTTAAAAATACTGTACTTTCGATATTGCTGTGGTTCATGTTATTTTGTTAAAGTTATTGTCTCTCTCCTCTATTTTGTTAGGGGCCTGTCCCGACAGTTTTAGTTAGCAGTCCTTTCTTGTTGCTGGATCCTTAGAGGTGCAGCTGTTTTTTCTGTCTATTCACTGAAGCTCAGTGTTGGCAGACCTAGGTAGTTGACCCTTTCTCTACCATCAAACCTGTGTAGCAGGTGTAGACAGCAAATAGGCTGGTCATAGTCCTTGGACATAGAACCAGAAAGAAATCTTTGCTCAAGAGTAGGGAGGATTCAGCCTGCTGGTTCTGATCCTTTTTCGTTTCCTGGAGCCACGCTGATGTCAACATTCCTCTAGGGGTAGAAAGGCAGTTGAGGCATTCCAAGTATTTTTATGGGTCAGTTTCTTACTTTTTGCCTGAAGTTCTCCACCAGCCCTCTTCTTTGAGGCTGCCATAAAACCTGAGGTTTCCTTGCATTCCCCTGCTTGGTCAGTAGAGGTAAATAGCTTGAGTTGAAAGTGGGAGTGAAGTAAGTTCAAGTCACCAGCTTCCCAAATGCAGAGTACAAACTATATACAGTTCTCACAATTGGCCAGGAAAACCAACACTCATAGAGAAAACTGGCTAAGAATATGAATAGGCAATTCCCAGAAGAGTGAATGCAAACAGTTAAAAATAATGTGGCAATACATACGAACTTCCAAAATGGGAAAAACAAAATAATAGATATCACTTTATACCAGTCAGTATGGTAAAAGCTTAAAAAAGGTATTAACAACTACTGAAGTGGTATGAGGAAAGGGAGTTCATACACTGCTCAAGGAAATATGAATTGTTATGACCTTTATGGAAAGCCATTGGCAAAATCTATTCAAATAAAAAAATATGCCTTTTGACCTAGCAATTCTGCTCTCAGATCTACCCCACAGAAACAAAAGCATCAGGATACAAAGGTGTTGTACAAAGTTATTTACTGCTAACTTTGTAGCAGCAAAAACAGTTAACAAAGTAAATGTCCACCAACAAGGAAATGGTTTAATAAATTATGGTACATCCACATGATGGAATATTATATATCCATATAAAATGAATTAAAGCTATATATAAAGGGTAAGTTGGGAGAGTTTCACATGATTTTATTGAATGAAAAAAAGATTAAAATGTGTATAATTCATTTTTATAAAACGATCAAAAATAAATCTTAATTGTACATATCTATGTTTGTAGATGATTTTATGAGCATGAAGAAAATATGATATACACACAAAGTTGATAATACAGTTATAGCAGGCAGAGTTCTAAGGGTAGAAGAATAGAGACAAGAAAAAAGAGACTGTACATACATGATTTCATTTATGCATTTAAGTTAAAAAAATCTATTTTTGTGTAAGAGATAGAAACCAAAAAATCTGGGTTTTTTCCTACATGAATTGGTCCTCTATCTTGGATTCATTATTTATTGCTTCAATTGGTATTACATTCAATACGTGTATGTAGAAAAACTACAGAATTCTCTGGTCTTGAATACCTGGTCACTGATGGTTATTCATTAATTCATCCAATAAATATTCAACAGCCCCTCTCTAGAGGCTATCCTGATAGCATTAACATTGCAGCTATCATCTCATTACTTTTTAAACATTCAAATTTTAAAATGTCAACCTGCTTTGGTAAAGCAGTGTGATAAAAATGAAAAGAATTTGATCACCTTGTATCATATACTGAATTTCTCTCAGCATCAGTGTTCCCACTTATAAAACAGGAATGATAAGAACATTTACTATAAACAGTTTCCAAGGATTGAAAAGAAAATAAAGCATTTAGACATTCCAGATGTATAAATCATACCAATTAACAAAATTATGAACTAAAGGAGTATAAACTTTTCATTACATAGTCTCTAAACAGAGCTAAATAGCCAAAAAAAGCAATGTTGTTATAATTGGCCCCACTGGGGAGAAAAGCAAAAGTTATGCTGCAGATCATATTCAAATTCCATTCTGGTGAAAAATTCCACATTGGTGAATAACCAGCACAAGAACATGTGAACATCCTGCTTTTGGTCACCCTACTGGTCCATTTTTCTTCTTTAAAACGTTATTATCCTAGGTGTTATTGTCTAGTACTTATATGAAAACATCTTACTAGAAGTTAAATATTCTTAATATTTAGCAGTTATATAGGCTTGTACAGGAATCTACCTGATAACAAAAGCTTGGTTTAAATTTTTTAAATAATGAAAAAAAATAAAAAATAAAAAAATAAATTAAAATAATTTAACTTGAACTTAGACATCAGAGATTCCTGGATCTGTCATTAACCAATGGAAAATGCCTCCATTTAATAAGCCCATTATATACATACACATAAATTTTACAAAGCTTACTAGAACTTGCTCATAACTTAATCTATTAAAAGTAATGTTATGGGGGCACCTGGCTGGCTCAGTTGGTAGAGCATGCAACTCTTGATCTTGGGGTCATGAGTTTCAGCCCCACATTGGGGGTGTAGAGTTTACTTAAAAATAAATAATAAAAGTACGTTATGTAATTTTGAAATGAAAATAACAGGGGCTCTTTAAAAAAATTATCTTTCGTCTCCAGCTCTCAAACTTTAATGTGCAATCACCCGAGTAGTGTGAACTTCTGCGGGCGCCTGGGTGGCTCAGTCAGTTAAGTGTCTGCCTTCTACTCAGATCATGATCCTGGGGTCCTGGGATCCAGCCCCTCCCTGGGCTCCCTGCCCAGTGGGGAATCTGCTTCTCCCTCTCCCTCTAACCCTCCCCCTGCATGTGCTCTTGATCTCTCAAATGAAAAAAAAAAAAAAAAAAGGAAGTGTGGACTTATACGTTTTTTTAACAGGAATCCCAAGTTATCCTAATGCAAAAATTTTTTAAAGCGGATGGATTTATACCAAAATATGAATAACTTGTGTTAGTGCGATGGAATGATTGTTTTTTCAAAATTTCTAATGTGGTTATATTATAATTTAAAACATCATTATAAGAAAAAATTAAGGATAATTTTTAATACTGATTCTTCTGTTTATCATAAGAATTTGTCATACAATTACAATATTACTTTTTTGATAAATCATTTGAAGTTTACCAAGACATGAAAAGTTGCTGTGGAGGGAAAGGAATAAAAATTTTCTTTCTTTTTTTTTTTAAGATTTTGTCAGAGAGACAGAGAGAGAGAAAGCACAAGCAGGGGAAGTGGCAGGCAGAAGGTGAAGCAGGCTCCCAGCTGAGCAAGGAGCCCGATGTGAGACTCAATCCCAGGACTCTGGGATCATGACCCAAGCCGAAGGCAGAAGCTTAACCAACTGAGCCACCCAGGTGTCCCAGGAATAAAAATTTTCTAAGTGTCAACTTCCTAGGAATTATTTTTATTTTATAAAGGGGGGAGATACGTGGAATACTATCAAGATTCATTAAACTTTAAATTTAATTGAAGTTGGGGTTATTTGGGTTACTGGTTATTTGGGGCAGGGTAAAACAAGTATAACACTGAATAAACATAGATCTATCCCTAACACTTTTTTTTTTTTAAAGATTTTATTTATTTGAGAGAGAGAGCATGAGAGAGAGAGAGAAAGAGCACACGAGACGGGGGCGGGTCAGAGGGAGAAGCAGACTCCCTGCTGACCAGGGAGCCTGATGCGGGACTTGATCCTGGGACTCCAGGATCATGACCTGAGCCAAAGGCAGTCACCCAACCAACTGTGCCACTCAGGCGCCCCCATCCCTAACACTTTTGAACATTTCCTATTTCCAGTCATTTCTTAATTTCCACAGTTATTTCCCAAGCACTCATTGAACGTTGGAACATTCAACTTCTGGAACTAAAACTATCCTCTGGGTAATTATTGGAAGTTATGATGACTTACAGCAGATTATTTAATTTTGTAAAATATAAACTGGGTCAGAAGAGAAAAAAAGTTTTAATAAACCTTTGACTAATGGTGGTAACATCCATTTTTAACAGTTTAGATTAACTATGCCCTTACCTGGAACATTTTTATATGGAAATCTAAAGGAGCCCCAATATTTAGCTGTTCAAAATTAAATTAGTTTTGATGTTGGAACATTTTTCGTATTTCACTGAACTAACATTTTTCCTATCAAATAAACCTGTATGTGTCAACAGCATTTTGGCTTATTTCTTCAAATTCAATTATTTTTCTTAAACCTTGGGAAAAGAAAACAGATCCCATAACATCAGAATTCTAACAAAAACACTATTTGCAAAATTGTCAATTAAAATAATCATTAATAATTGTATTTTAAATGGTTCAAAAACATACTTGACAAATAAACCCAAATGACAGGGTAACTATGAACAAGCAAAACAATCTAAAAGAAAAAGTAGATCTCTATATACTTTGTTTAGGTTTTTATATAGTAACCAATTAAGAAGTCAGTGCTTATGGTTTTGTTTTTTAAGATTTAACTTTTTAAAGTAATCTCCACACCCAACGTGGGGCTCAAACTTACAACCCTCAGATCAAGAGTCGCATGCTCCAGCGCCTAAGCCAGCCGGGCGCCCCAGTGCTTGTGTGTGAAGATACTACGCAGCTACCCAGCAGGGGCATCTCAAGTGAATTGACACAGCGGTTGCTTATAGTAAATGTGATGAATAAACGAATTAGTTGTAAACCTGCATTCCTAATTTGTTCCCTACATCTTTTCCAAAGTTAAAGCACATGCACTTTTGTGGAACTTAAGACAATTTAAATTGAGTTTGAGCTACAGAAGTTGCCTCATCCTGCTTGTCTTAATTATCCAAAAAGTTTCACCCCAAACTTGAAAGCTGAAAGCAAATGTTATCCTAATTATAAACCCTATCTTCCATTCCTTTATTCTTTCCCAATGCTCTCCAATCTTCTATCTTGAGAAAAAGTCTTGGAAGATTACAGAATGTAAGTAGTTTTTAAGGAATTTGGGAGATACTGAAGAATGACACTTTAAGACAGACCAACAGTGTTCAAGTTGCTGGAGTAGCTGCAGAACATTCTCCTTTCCACCACCCAGTCCCAATATCAGCGAAGGACTGTCTGCAAATAAATTCATTTTTATTTAACAAATAATTGCGTGCCTATGTGGTAGGCTCTTTTCTAGCACTGGAGATAGTGGTGGGTTAAACTAAGTTTTGTAACTCGTGGAATTCTATTTTAGTGAGGGAGTCAGGTAAATAAACTAGGCAGTTTTAAAATTTTTGTTCATCTGTACTTCCTATTTTTTCCTACATTATATGGTATTATTTCTATAACATTAACTTTTCTATGTAAATTTCTATGTAAATAAACCTTTCTTGTAAATGTAGTTACAAATGTATGCCTACATATACATATACAGATTTAGATAAACCTGTTTATGTCCCATAAATTTCAGCTCTCCAAGCACTTAAAATGTGTCACAGAAATAATATATTGTTAAATATGAATGGAACGTATAGACCACTGTTACAGTCTCATTAGGACTAAAATTAAAATGTGCTAAGCAGGGGCAGCTGGGTGGCTCAGTCGGTTAAGCGTCTGTCTTCGGCTCAGGTCATGATCCCAGAGTCCTGGGATCGAGCCCCGCATTGGGCTCTCTGCTCAGAGGGGAGCCTGCTTCTCCCTCTCCTTCTGCCTGCAGCTCTGCTGCTTGTGCTCTGTCAAATAAATGAATAAAATCTTAAAAATATATATATGCCAAGCAAAAATATGATTATCTTCAGTTCTAGATTAAGTTTACATTCATTTCAATACTTCATACTAATCAAATTAGTATTAATTGACCTTCCACTTTTCTGAACAGTATCCTTGGGACACCTGGGTAGCTCAGTCGGTTAAGCATCTGCCTTCAGCTCAGGTCATGATCCCGGAATCCTGGGATCTGCTCAGCAGGGAGCCTGCTTCTTCCTCTCCCTCTCCCCCTCACCTGCTCATGCACTCTCTCACTTTCTCTCTCAAGTAAATAAATAAAACCTTAAAAAAAAAAAGTACCCAGTGTGTGCATAGGATTTACCAAGTGGATATAAGAATATGAAACTGAACTCTGTTAAAGAACTTGTAATCTACTTGGATGCATAAAGTAATTATTGGAAAGAACACAGGACTAACTTTATTTTGTATATGTTCCATGTCCTATAAAATTTGGAGGAAAATGAATTCTATGCAAATTGTAGTTACCAAGGAAAGTTTCACTGAGCAGGTGGAATCCAGGCCATTAATGAGAAAAAAAGGCTTGTGTAAATCAATGACATGAGTTTCTGGAATTTTCTGTGGAACAGTGAAAACATCCACATGAGAACATGTATTAGGAAAGCAGGTTGGCTAATTGTGGTAGAGGTCCACTACAAAGGGCCTAAAAAGCTAAGCAGAGTTTAAATCTGATGCACAAAAAATTGGATGTCACCAATAACGAATGTACAGAAACTATGGCTCATCAGTAGTAGGGTGGGAGGTGCAGGTGAGGAAGACTGAGGTGGCCTTGGTACTATGGGATGAAGCAAGTAGGTACTAGCTGACAGAATAATAGCTAAGAGGCTGCTGCTGTCATCCTTAAGTGGGATAACAGTACCCTGAACTTGGGGGAGGGGAAACAGGAAGAAAACCAGTAATATAGAGGGAACAGCAACAGACATATTTTTTCATGAGAACAAAAATTAGAAATGTTATGGTAGTTGTTGTAAAGTTTACTTTTTATTAGATTTATATGAGATGGCCATACAATGATACGTGACTAGAAACAGTTTAAAGTTAGGAGATAAGGTATTTGTTTTCAAATTAGACTGGGGATAAGGAATCTGTATTCTAGTCATTTGTTTTAAAAGAATTTATATATATACCAGAGTATATAATGCCTAAGACATTAGGTATATTCCCTAAAGCAGAGAATATACACAAAGACTAATTTCAAAAAAACATGCATTACCAGGCAGAGAAAAAGAACAGAACCCTAATGAGTACATAAGATGAGAGAAAAAGGACAAAATCACATCTAAGTAGTTAAAGAACACTGTAAGAAAGAGAACTGGTGAACGGTAGGATATGCCACAGGTCAAAAGGAATGTGGGAGTAAAAAAGATCAGTGGGTCTGGTAATAAAAGTTACAGCTTATCTATTACAAATTTAAATTTAAAAGTTGGAAACAATTCAACTTCCTAGAAGTTGAAATCAATACAAAATACTGTTAATACTAGCAGCATTTATTAAATACTTAATGTTAAGCACTACTCTAGTAAGAGTATATATGTATTAACTCATTTAATCCTAGAACACCACTCAAGTAAATAAAGTACTATTTTTATTACTTAAAGATGAGAAAACTGAGGCATAGGAAGTTTAGAAACTTGCCCATGATTGCACAACTGAGTTCTTAACGACTGCACTCTATACTGCTCTCATACATATACCTTTGGCAAGGTATATGTATGAGAATGTTCACTGAAAGATTGCTTCTAATACAGAAATTTGGAAACTTAAACGACCAAAGGCAGAATGACTAAGTAAATTACGCTTTGTCTAAACAATGGAACAGGGTATACATATATACATAAAACTTCAAACGCAATGATGTAGATTTATAATACTAAATAAAAATATCTACACATTTGGTATGTTTACCCATCTACTTATCCCCCTCACCCTCCCCAGTCTAGAGTGCAAGAGACATAAACTAAGGAGAAATGCACATAAAACTGCTACCAAAACTATTATCACCGGGAGAATTGAGATTTGTCTCAGTTGTGTATTTCCATAACACATTTCCTATAACAAATTTTATTGCAGTAAAGAGAGATGGGTTTTTTAAAAGAGAAAATCATAGGTGCTTTGGGGCAGTAAATTCTTCTGAGTAATTCACTGGCATTTTTCTCTGGTTATAAACATCTCCATTTTAGATTCATTTTTAAATGCTCTGAAATTCTCAGCCAGGCCTACAAAGCTAAATAAAAAAGTTAAATAATTGATAGGTAAATCAGGCAAAATTGATTTCAACCAAAACCATCAAGGTAAACTTTCATCTAAATTTGATTCTGCCCCAATTTACAGGACATCTGTCAACAACCACCACTTGACATCTATAGACACAGCCTGTTTTACTTAATGTCTAAATTCTTTGCTCCCAGTAAAAACATTTTGTCAACATTATGCCAAACGTTATTTTTCTAGGATATCCTTCAAATTTTGATAAGGAAAATAGAGCAGAATATCTTCCTTTTTGAGAAAAGTAATTTGGTCTTAAGTATCAAAAGTCACCAATCATCAATGGGCTCAACTGGTTTTGCCACTCTAGCACTATTATGCCACCTCCCCATCATTTCCTCAAAATTGCCCTGTGGCATTGAAATTCTTACATTAGGGGCACCTGGGTGGCTCAGTCGATTAAGCATTGACTCTTGATTTCTGCTCAGGTCATGATTTCAGGGTTGTGAGATTAAGCCCTGTGTTGGACTCCATGCTGGGTGTGGAACCTGCTTAAGATTCTCTCTCCCCTTCCCTCGGGCCCTCCCCTGCTCACTCTTGCTTCCCACCCCCCCCAAAATCCCTGTACATTAAAATTGAGAATGAGAAATGAGAAATATGTACAATCATTTGAGATCTTTGAGCTAGTAGGAATGTCAAAAAAACAGCTTTATAAGCTACTGATCTCAAAACAGTACCAATGTGCACCTTGAGTAATGCTTAAGCAGATGTATTGATTCACTTCCCTCAAAGGTCTAACAGTTTCTTTCCAATCCATTTATACCGTTTTCTATGCTACCTTAATTTTCAGCTTTTATGAGTTGTCCTCTTAAAAAAATGAAAACCCTTTCAGGCAAACTTAAAATACTATTCAGTATATAATTTCTCTAAGATTATCACAAGAACTTTATGTATCACCTTAGAAAGTATCTCACTCTACTCATTTGCTGAGTTAATCTTCCATGAGTATAGTCATACTTTTTTTTTTTTTTTAAACGTGTGGAGTTTTTTTTTCCCCCAGTAATCTCTACACCCAACATGGGGCTCAAACTCAGAGATCAAAATCACATGCTCTTCCGACCAAGTCAGGTGCCCCTGGAGGGGAAAATTTTTGAAGTGGGAAATCATTTACTTAAAACTCTTTACAATTGTTTCTTCTCTTACTATACTTCTCAGTACATTTGCAATTTC
Organism: Neomonachus schauinslandi; assembly: GCF_002201575.2. Taxonomy (NCBI): domain Eukaryota; kingdom Metazoa; phylum Chordata; class Mammalia; order Carnivora; family Phocidae; genus Neomonachus; species Neomonachus schauinslandi. The sequence goes on along the minus strand of NC_058413.1, from coordinate 26,637,966 downwards.
ACAAATTGAGAACTGCTATTTTAAAAATTAATAATTATCATTGGACAAAAGCCATATTTTAGTCACTCCTCTACTGTGAATCATTCTAGTTTCACTAATCAATTTCCTTCTCATTTTGATAAATTCGTATCAAAATACCATTTCGCTTGCCAATTTTCAATGGCATCATAATTTTTTCTATTCATTTCCTTGACCCTAATTCTATATATGCTTTTACATTGCTAAATCAAGTATAACATTGATACTAGATATGTAGTATCATGAGTAATGCTTCATCTGGATTTAAAATCACTTCTGGAAAAACAAGATTATGCTTCCATAATGAAGTGGATACAAATTTAGTGGATTACATTTCTCTACTTTTGGAGCAACTTGCCTACTCTTCAATTTCCTTATCAACACAGATTCATGAATGTGGAAAAAAATCCATTTTCTCATTCTACAAAACTTACACTGCATGCCTCAGATTAAAATATTACACTTTTAAAATCAGTGCTTCTATTCAAATACTCTTAATTTTAGATCAGAAATTATAATTCTGCAACTCTGCCCTTCATACCCTTGTCATTTTATCCAAAAAAAAAAAACCAATCCAGAATCATCATTGGTATTATGACTCAATTCTAGCTTTCTCAGTCCTACATGCAGTTATTAAAATGACCTAATTCCATGTTGCATTTAAAAATATGCTCACCAATCTCCTAATCATCTTTTCCGCCAAGTCTGTACATTTATTTAGTCTTTTCCTCTCTATTCCTGGGCAAACTATACAGTGGCCATTTTTACTGAAATTTGGAAGCAATTTAAAAGGCCCTTACCTGGCTCATTTGAAAGATCATGGCAGCAACCTTTGATAGTGAAATACCGATTCTAAATAGTCAATCTGAAGAAATTATTATAAATGTGTAAAGGTATTTAAGTAAAATCATATTTGTTAAGTTTCTTATAAAGCAAAAAACTAGAAACAATATAATGTACAATAAAGGACTGGTTAAATAGCACATTATCTAGAATGGACTACTTTGGCTTAAAAGCAATTTGGTATAAGTAACACATGTGGAAAACCTAAGTTACAAAAAGTCTTAAGATTTTATAGATAGCTACACCTAGAGAACCCAACAGTGGTGGAAAGTAGTGGGAATACGATTTTCCCCCTTTAAACTTTTCTAGCTTTTCTGCAATAAACATGTATTGTGTTACCCTTTAAAAAAAAAAAAAAACCAGCTTTATTTTCCCTTTTAAATAATGACAAACTCACTTTTCCTTTCGTCTTTTCTCCTAACTTCCATTCCTTTGATGCCACTTCATTATGCTTGCCTTTTAAAATTGAACCATTTAATTCCAAAATTTTTATTCACCCACATATTTAGCTTTTGTGACAACTGTGTATGAAAGCCTGCTATACGAACTGTATTTTTTCAGTATTCCATTGGCCCATCTGAAAACAAATGAGTCAATATCATTAAAAAAATCCCACAAAGGCACTGACTTTCATCAGTTTATTTCACAGCACCTAGAATAGTGCCCAACATAGAACATTCAATAAACAGTTGCTAAATCAAAGTTAACTTGGCGAATTAATATTACACTAACTGAAATATCTATGGAAATGTAAAAGTGTACCTTTTATAAAAACCTATGAGTTCTGTAATTCTTGTTAAAATTTGAACTGAAAAAGCCCACCTCCATAAGATGGTTTAGAAAGAGTATTATACTGTCTGGAGCGTCTGGGTGGCTCAGTCATTAAGCATCTGCCTTCGGCTCAGGTCATGATCCCAGGGTCCTGGGATCGAGTTCCGCATCGGGCTCCCTGCTCAGGGGGAGGCCTGCTTCTCCCTCTCCCACTCCCCCTGCTTGTGTTCCCTCTCTCGCTGTGCCTGTGTCAAATAAATAAATAAAATCTTCAAAAAAAAAAAAAAAGGAGCATTATACTGTCAATTTAGAAGAATAATTTTATAAAATAGATTAAGGACTGATTAAAATGCTAATATGGATTTTGAAAGTAGATTTTCACATGGCTTAGACAATTCCATGCAAATACCCAAATCAATTTTTTCTTTAATTCTCTTAAAAGTTTTTATTTCCCATGTAACACTGCTTCAAATAACCATGTGAAAGAGGTGATTGGGGCTCCGAAGTGAGGTTTAAGTAAGTAGACATAACTAACAAATTATCAAGAAATAAGAATGAGACTTGAATCTTCTTCCTCTATGATGGATATGTTCCAAATTCAAATTCTGGTTCTATTTTTATGAGTTAGGTCCTACTTTAAAATTGTAAGTATTTATTATCTCCAAAATGTTTATAAAATAATAGGTACTTAAATTTAAAAACTTTTTTCCTTACTTCATAAGTTCCTAAGTGCCTTTCTCCAAGCAAGCCTATAAAGGCTTAACAAAAGCATGCCCTGTTTTCTCTGCAATCTTTATAGTTTGAAATGTTTGGCTTGTATTTTACATTTTATCTCCTCCAAATATATGTTTGAGAGGATATTTTCCAAAGTGATACTACCAAAAGTAAAGAATTAAGCTCAAGTTCTATATGGAACACTGCCATTAAGGTTTCAATAGACAAGAACAAAGGATTTTACTGGTATTCCTGCTATATAAAACAGACCCTCACTGGGCTTTCACTTAAATGTAAAGAAAGCTGAAGGGGAAAAAAGCTGAATAGCAAGCTCTGGATCAAGATAATATTTTAGCTTATATATGAAGTCTGGAGGCTCCTGTCTTCTAATAAACAGATGGCCATTTTTCCCAGTGGATTCTAATATACAGGTCTAATTTTGTCCAGGCTTTATGTAACAGGTTAGTGCGACTGTCAGTTTATCAAAATCTGTGACATGTAAAAAGTAATAGGAAAATAAGTTTGCTACTGCCCAGTTTCTCTAAGAAGCTGAGCTGACAGCCCTTCTCTAACCACTACCTAAACCTAAGAGAGGACAGAAGCCAGAGACAAGACCAGTGCTGCCCCACCCCCATCCCCTCATTAAACAATATGCACACAAACAAGGCATAAAATAATGTAGGGAACGGACTTCCAAATTGCTACATTTGAGATACACTGTTGGATGGGAGGGGATGCATATTGGAAACCCAGATTTTGTAAGTGTTTAATTACCTCAACAACTGGGAAAACTAATTTAAAAATGTTTAATGTTAAATAAATCAATGAATAAAAGTAAAGTTTCATGTTCAAGAGTATAAATATAACCCATATAATATAAAATCCACTTCAAAGGGATTTCTATAATTCTTAAAAGTGCCTTCATGGTTTTCATGCCTATTTTTAATTAAAAGCTCAAGAAAACTTATACTGTGAATCAAGACTGTTCTTCACAAATATTTTATAGTCAAATCAATTTAAGAGAAAAAAGCAAGTAACTAGCAAAAGAAGTATACCCTTAACAAAATCCACTTAAAACTATTATTACATACGGATATTTGAGTCTTCTTTCTAATGTTGAGTTTGCAAGAATATAGAAAGTTCAAGACATATGTGAGAAAAATAACTTGCAAATATAAGATTTAAATGGGAAATTATAGGGTTGACCAACTAAATGAAAAACTAGGCACAAAACATGTATTTGAAAGAAAAGTATTGAGAGCAACTCAAGAACACCAAAATAACAAAGAAAAATAATTGGTTTTTCATCTCAGAGCGTATTTGTCATTTTTTCCAATCTGACACTGAGAAAAACATAAGCAATAAAGAGAACATACTATTTAAATGTTATGTCAAAATTACTTCAACTTCTAAATAGCAAATTGTGAAGCATTCCTTAACTCCCCTAATATATAGTTTCTGCAAATAAGAAAAAGCAAAACAGAAAAATGTGGTATCAGGGCTCAGAAAAATAAATCCAGAGTCTTTAAACATGCAAACATGCTCAATCTCATTCATAAGAGAAATGCAAATTAAAACCATACAGAGATTATTTACCTATAAATACTGGCAAAAGTTTTAAAGTGTTTTTATATGCAATATGCAATAACATATTGCATTAAGAGGATATGAGGAAGTGAGGTTTTTCAAGGATTATCAATAGGATTTTAAATTGTGACCACCTCTGCGGAGGGAATTTGGATATAGAAAATTCAAAAAATCCCACATACATTTTGATCCAACACCTCCTCATCTAGAAACAATCTACAACATATTCACACAAATGGAAATGACATGTAGAAAGACATTCAACATTCAATGCAATAATGTTTGTATTACAAGTCTGGGAAGAACCTAAATATCCCTCAGTAGAAGATGGGTTAAACAATAAAGTACTTGTAAGAAAAAATAATGACTTTTAAAATTCACTTGTTTAAGTAATAAAGAAAAAAAGCAAAGTGCAAAACATAAGAGGCAATTATTCATGTAAAAGTAGAGGAAAAAGACATAGGCTGAACATTTGTCACTGAGAAGATGGGTGGCTCAAGGACAAGGAGATGAAAAACTTCACTGTAGGTCTCTTTGGTATCTCAGATTTTTGAACCGTATTTTTAAAAAATACGTATTTTAAAACTCTAAACAAACCCTCCAAATACTCTAAAAATGCACAAAAGACATGGGATATGTATTATGCACAGAGAAATTACAATCTCCCTATTTCATTTTTTTTTTAAGTAAGCTCTACACCCAACATGGGGCTTGAACTCATGACCTGAGAACATGAGTCGGATGCTCTACCAACTGAACCAGCCAGGCAGAAATTAGATGTATAATACTGTTTTTTATTTTATTTTATTGTTTTAGATGCATAAAATTGTTAAACTATTTAACAAACAACATATTCTAAGGCAAAGGATTACTTTTGCAACTTCTAAACACCTAAAAGAATTTAAGCATTTTAAAAAAAATATCACAAACTGATAAAGTATAGAAGTACTACCTTATATTTAACTCAGATAATTTTCAAATAAAATTAAAATACTGGTATAACTCAAGATTATTTAAAGTGTTTTATAAGGTATTAATAACACTTAACTATTATTGAAATGATTATACATGGGTAAAAATATGACTGAAAGTCAACACTTAAGAAACTGTTCAACATAAACTTTATAAGCTTCTGGCACTAAAGCAATCAAATAAGATTTACCAAATTTATTTTATAAACAAAAATAAAATTCATAATTACTTTCTTCTTAAAAAATGAAAAAATATACCATTAATTACAATTCTAATAAAGGCCCACTCACTTATGAGAACGTTCATTAGTACAGGATGAATTTGCGTGAGAAAACTTATTACGAAAACAAATATTCAGGGTAACCTGATGGATACTTAAGATCCCTTAACATATATATTTTTTTAAGCTTGAGAAAACTCTATAATTGGAAATGTCCAAAAATATATGTGTATCTTTGACGATGCCAAAGTTGCTTTATTAATCTTGCCTAGAATTTTTTTTTCATCTCCATAAAGATTTCTTTTCTGGATATAAAACTTTGACAGCTATTTTCTCTCAGCAAATTGAAGTGGCAATTCCAATGTCTTCTGGCTTCCATTGCTGCTGTTGGGAAGTTGTTGATCAACCTGCCAATCCTTTGGTCATTCGTCTTTTTGTATATAGCTGCTTCTATGATTTTTTGGTCTTGTTTTCTATGGTTGCACTTTCATGTATCTAGGTGGGAATTTTTTTTTTTAATCTTATTTGGGATCCATTGAGCATCCTGAGTTCTGGAAAATTAGTATTTAGCTCTTCAAATTGTGCTTCTGCCGATCTCTCTTCTACTTCTGAAACTTCAATTAGACACATTTTCACTCTATGCTTTGTGGCTCTTAATCCTCTTTCATATTTTCTATCTCATGGTCTCTTTAAGATCTAATCTGGATTTCTTCAATTCTCTCTTCACTGTGTCTAATGTTTTAACTCAATTCAACCTTAACTGAAGTGTCTGCAGATCTGTTTCTGCTATATGCGGTTTCCTTACATGCTTAGTTTTTAATAATTGAAATCCTTCTCATTGGAAAAATATTTGGGGAGTTTTTTTTTTTTAAGGCTTTTGATGAAGGTACATTCTTCCAGAAAGAGTTTGAGTAAGCTTATTGGTTTATTAAGAGTCTAAACTCAGGTTTAATCCACCTTGCATTCATGGTTTTTTGTTTTCTTTTTGAACCACCCAAGTGCTATTTATTTTGACCACAAATCCATGCAAGGGCCAACTCAGTGTTTTAACATACCAGGACTTCCCCATTCCACTCTGCTCAGGATCACAGCAAATGTCCTTAGTCTCCTAAGGTTAGGAAGATAGTGTAGATTTTTTCTGGTTCACGGTCACTCTGAGTATTGCCTACACAGTTTTAAAGAGGAAGAATGTCTCGTTCAGCAGGACTTGGGCTTCAATATTTATTGCCTGAGCTCTTAGAAGCATTAACAATTGCAGCTTGCATTCTCCCAATGTGGAAAAGACTCTCCAGGTAAAAACAACTGAGGTACTCTGCTTATCTCCCAGTGTTCCTATTTTTGCTTTTCTGTTTGTTTTCCAATTAGTTTTTGGCCTGGCAATTCCTTACTATCAGTTCTTCAATCAGGCTTTTAAGATGTTTTTCAAATTCAGCCCAGCAGTCTCAGTTGCTTTCAGTGAGAGAGCTGATCTGAGTAACCAAGCTCACCACACTACCCAAATCTTCTCCAATATATTTTATTACCAACTAGCTTTCAAAAAACTTGGGAAAAAATTGTATGCAAGCTATCTTGAAAAGTTACTTAAAACTTTTAAAATCCAATGTTCATTGAAACACTAAATCCCAAAGGTTAAAAAAAATATAGAATTAAACCAAATATATTTCCTATATTATAGAATTCCCAAGTTAGTGTAATTCAGTTCTCTGAAACACTTTCCAAACCCAGCAATTCGAGTTTAATGTTTGCTATGCCCAAGTAAGTGAAGCTAGGGTGAAAATCACAAGAACAAAAAGTAAAATGATAATATTTAACACAGAATTCTACAGCTTTTTTTTTTTAAAGATGAAAGCTAGAGTAATTCACCTTTTATATGTTTTTAAAAATAAATCTATATAAAGTTAAGTTTATGGGTTAAAACAGGCATTTGTATGTTTTAGTATTTAATATTTTAATATAATATTTTAATATTTGCAAAAGAATTCCCACCCATCAATCAGATGTTGGCACTGTGTACATATACTTTAGTCAAAGTTGTGAAAGGGGGTGGGGTAAGAATTAGAATGTCTATGCTTTACTAATTTGACAAAAACCCCTGTGAAATCTGATAAATCAACATGTGAAAACTCAAGTTTTAATCTCATATATACATACACAAATGTCTCAGAAATTTCACTCCAACATAATACTGCTAAAACTTTATTATAACTAGCCAGGCATTTATCTTATACCAAGTTTTGAAGTTTTATCTGCAAATATTTCAGAATCACAAGCAATTTTTTTTAAAGTTACTTCAAAATGGTAGGTAAATTAGTAATACCCTTTAAATTGAGTAATTCTTTAAAAACACTTTGTGTCATACATCAAGATAATTCTAAATGTCAATAAAGCTTATTCTATGATACCTAAACATCTGGGGATATCAGACAAAAACACTTTCTTTTTAAAGCTATTAGACATTTAATTTTATTTAAAAAGAATACATTTTTTCATAAATTGGTACCACACTCTAATTCCCAGAAATTAAAATTCAAGGGGTGCCTGGGTGGCTCAGTTGGTTAAAGGGTCTGCCTTCAGCTCAGGTCATGATCCCGGAGTCCTGGGATTGGGCTGGGCTCCCTGCTCAGGAGTCTGCTTCTCCCTCTCTCTGCCCCTACCCCCAAAACTCATTCTTGCGCTAATAAATAAAATCTTTTTTAAAAAATTGAAATTTAATTTGTAAAACAATATGATAATCTCAATTTTACTTCCCACTGCAATTTTTCATCCAACAAATATTAGAGTACCACTATATGTCAAGCATTGTTCTCAGTGCCTGAAAACTAACAGAGTACAAAAGACAAAATTAATAAACATAGTAAGTAAACCATTCAGGATATTAGGAGATGACTAAGTATTACAGGTGAAATAATAGAGGAAAGAGTGAGTTTTGACGAGTTGGGAATGGGGTGGCAAAGTTTTAATTCAGTAGCCATAGCCGATCTCATGGTGAAGACAACACTTGTTCTTGAAGATTTGAAGAAAGCAAAAGATTTACTTAAGCAGCTGTCTGGATAAATACCTTTAGAGCAGACAAAGAGCTAATTTGTAAAGAAAAGCCTGGAGGTGGGAATACGTCTAGAATATTTAAGGAGGCCAGTGTGACTGAAGAGACTTTACTGTGTGAATTATCTACCATACAGATATCAAGCACAAATTTTTATACTTAATCTGGTATCCCAGTATTTACTCCTCACATAAACTAATTAAAAACTAATCAACCTATCTGAATTTGACTAATAACTGATGTTTAAACATATAAAATTTACAGATATAAACTCAGTTAAAATGTATGAATTTTGTTATACCAATTTCCACTTGGAAGAGAATCCTGGTTACTGTAATAGTTTTGAAGGTTCCAGAAAGTAGCCAAACCCAATCAAGAACCAGAACTCACTAATTCAGTGATCAAAGTTCCAGTATAATCCTCAATTACTTACATAAAAACACTATTTCATGTAATACCATTCTTTCTAAAAACATAAATCATCGTTATTGCATCAATATTAATTATTAATACTTCCCTTATTAACATACTGCTGTAAGTAGACAATACTCCCACCCTAATAGATTTTTGGACTTTACAAAAATTTGAAAACTTAGAAACTGGCACAGATTTACCAAAAAGATATTTTTGAAAACCAGCTCTTGTGCTTTTATCTTAATTTTAGCCAGTCTATGTATTCCAAAAATATTCACATCAGGACATGAGTTCCAGGATTTTCCTCAAAACTAAGTTTCAATCTTTGATAATAAATAAAAGTATAAGTGACATTTAAAAATTTTGGTTAATTGTCCCTTTGGTACAACTGTCCCTTTTAGTGCACACTTGCACATTAACCTCTATGTTTAACCAAATTGAGGTAGTAAAGTCCCATAAATTTTTTTCATTAATAGGATTCATACAACAAATGACCAATCTTTTTTCTGTGCATAAGTCAATCTGGAAACTCTATGTTACTAAATAAGCTAGACACTTGTATGTGGTGTCCTAGGACTGGCATTTAGTAAAAACAGATTTTACTTACGGTGAAAACTTTTCTAGGAACCAAATTGTCTAAAGCAACTGCTCAGGTTTTATCTACCTATAAAAAAAATAACTAGTTTCTACCTTTGAAAAGGCTTTTTTCTCCCCCAAAACAACACTCTGGCCAATTGTTACGTTTTCCTCAAGCTATTTGAAAACTATTTCAGAAAATAAAAGGTCTCATAGCTTCTTAATTCTCTTAAGTTTCTTAAGACTGAAATGCCAAGTAAAAATTAATGAAACCAAAAGAGAATTTCTAACCAACACGTATCTTTCTTTGAAAAGTGAAAAGGAAACTTCCACTGGGTTAACATCTAGATTTATGTAGGCATGACTTAAAACAAGAGCCCAGAATTATGTTCTCTCAATTTGCTATTTTCCTACAGCAAAATTACATTCACCTTACTATTTTAGTCATTATAAAGTTTCAGATATTTAGGCTTTTTCTCCAGTTCTATTTTCTAACAGCTTGGCTGCAATTATTAACTATCGAGGTCATATGTTTTTGTAACTAAGAAATATTTCATGTAATAGTTATAAATCATCTGTTTGAAATAGTGGGAAGGACTAGAAGCAAAATGCAGCTTCCCAACTATCAAGCTGTTTCAACTGCTCAAATAAAGCTGTTTTTTTTTTTCTTGCCTCCGTTGAGGCCTCAGCACTAGCGGTTCCCTTTGCAAGGGATTCACAAATTTCAGGCCTGTTTAGAAGTCTTGCTGTTCTAGATTCCCTGGACCAACCTCACATACTGTTTTATACTGTTTTCTCTATCATAGCACCTATCAGCCATATTGTAATTTCTCTACTGTAAACTTGTTCCCTGAGATGTTCATAGCATCTTGGTGTCTAGCATGCATTTATTCAGTAGATACTTGAAAGTTAATTCCCCCATCTTCTCCTGATATATTAAGTGAAAGCAAGACCTGAAACAACACATTTTCATGTATTTTGCCTGTAGCCACATAAAAACCTACGAAAATATACAGATGGTGTAGGGCCTGAAAATGTAACCAATGATTTTGAGAACCTATATAAATTCAACAGTAAGTTGTACTACAGAAATACAGTATAACACTTTGGGCAATTTTAATGAATATAACCCAGGCAAATACATCAACAGACATCTGTTAGGTCTTCATTCTAGTAAACATCCACGGTTTCAGGGTACTTTTAAAGACTGCACATATAAAAATACTTGCCAAAAGGGTTTGCTAATAAAACCCTGCATAATTTAATCTGCACAGAATCTCCTAAAAGCTACAGTTGTATGTTTCTCCCTATTCAAATAGGATTAGAATAAGCATCACTAAATACACTGAAGTGAATTTCTACAGTTCTTCAATTATGAGAAACTTAAAACTGCAAAACTGTTTTATAGGCAAATAATTTGAATTTTTACATTTCATCAAGGTTTATTTAGGATCAATTGAGCAGTATCAGGAAGATGAATAAAGATACTTCAGTACTCAGTGACATAGATTGGAGATGCACTCTAAAACACTTCCGGGATGCCTGGGTGGCTCAGTTGGTTAAGCGGCTGCCTTCGGCCCGGGTCATGATCCCAGGGTCCTGGGATCGAGTCCCACATCGGGGCCCTGCTCAGCAGGGAGCCTGCTTCTCCCTCTCTCTCCCTCTGCTTGTGCTCTGTCAAATAAATAAAATCTTTATAAAACAAAAACATTTCTTAACCTTCTAAGTCTGATAAACTATAAATTACCAATAACTGGAAATGTCGGTCCAGTTTCAGTAACTATGACTGTCCCATTTACTATAGAAGTTAAGATCCTCTTTCACAACTTTTAAAAAGAGCACTAAATATTGTTGTGCCCCTCTGACTTCAATTTTTCATTTTTACTTTTTCATGAAGTTTTTTTCCCATAATTTCAAGTATCTTAAAGATTTCCCCTCCAAAAAAAGAACCACACACACACACACTAGTCTATCCTATCAGAAAGACTTATTTTGCAAGACTTCCACACTTCTATAGAAAGAAAAGTTAACTGTTTAGTAAGCAGATATTCAAAGGCTAATATTCTTCACTAAATCCTGAATTCTGGCCTTGATTTAAGAAAATTCCATCCTAATAAAACTCACAACTGTTCATTAAGAAATAGAAGGTAAAATGTACTGTTCTTAATGTTGAATAGTTTTAAAGAATGAGTTCTTACAAATTAAAAGTCCAGATTAGTAAGATTTGTGTTCAGAATTCCTTTGTTATTTTAAATTAAATCGAAATACATAAGGCTAAAATTTTTTAAAACTGTGAAGTGTAAAAATACATAGAATAACAAAGTAAAATTTGGAAGATTTTACAAACCATAAGATACTGTACCATGCCAACTTCTAAAACTTTTTAAAGATTTTTTTAAAAAAGATTTTATTTATTTGACAGAGAGACAGTGAGAGAGGGAACACAAGCAAGGGGAGTGCGAGAGGGAGAAGCAGGCTTCCTGCGGAGCTCGATCCCCGGACCCTGGGACCATGACCTGAGCCGAAGGCAGACGCTTAATGACTGAGCCACCCAGGCGCCTCATAAAACATTTTTAATAATTGTATGTGGTTGTGAGTGGCTATACATAATCTACTTTTTTTCAAAGGACTAGATGCCCAGACCCAGGAATTAGAACACTTGACTATAAACCTCTTTCCCACTTATTTAAACAGGAGTTTTGTTGATGCTAACAAAGTTGTTTAAATAATCTAAATCTCAGAAAAGCTGATCATCTGAAAAAAAAAGAGGGATAATACATACCTACCTCAAAAAATGAGGAATACATACCTACCTCATAAAATACATACTTTACCTGAAAAGGTAAACTGTGATTAATCAGATATCCCATATAAAGTACTAACCATAGTGCCAGAATATATTAAAGGACCAATAAATTTGAGCTATTACTGTTGAGACCAGTAATCAGAATAAAGAAAAATCATATGATACAACTGAAAATCAACTATGAATTTTTAAAATGTAACTTGAACTCTTTACTTCTAAGAATCTGTTCTAGAAAAATCTTTCACCTCCAAAAATACCTTCCTCGTATATTTTTCCCTTATGTAATGTCCACATAGATTTTTGTTTTCCATAAAATTCACTAGTTTGGTAGATGAAAATATAATAGAAAAACATTTGCTTACATTTAAGAACTCCAGTTCAATTCCATGCATATTTTAGGTAGGAACTACAAAAACTTTAAGTTACTGCCAATGTATTTAAATTTAGAAAATAAGTTGCCTTGGGGCGCCTGGGTGGCTCAGTTGTTAAGCCTCTGCCTTTGGCTCAGGTCATGGTCCAGGGTTCTGGTATCGAGCCCCACATTGGGTTCCCTGCTCCATGGGAAGCCTGCTTCTCCCTCTCCCACTCCCCCTACTTGTGTTCCCTCTCTCGCTGTGTCTCTGTCAAATAAAATCTTAAAAAAAAAAAGTTGCCTCTTAGTAAAAATATAAAAAAATTCCCACCTCATTCCCTAGCATTACAACAGTTCTAAAGGCAACTCTTGTCTAGAATAGTTAATGGGACTTTTCCATTTTTATACAAATTACTGGAAACAACACTTGAATTCACATTCGTTTTTCCTATTCAGATAGGGAAGGAAAAAGTGAGAAACAGAAAATCTGTGTGGTAAATTTTACTTAAACACAAGACACAGCAGAATGGGGGTGGCTGGGTGGCTCAGTCGGTTAAAGAACCGACTCTTGATTTCAGTTCAGGTCATGATCTCAAGGGTTGTGAGAACGAGCCCCACATCAACTCCACGATGAGCATGGTGCCTGCTTGAGATTCTCTCTCTCTGTCCCCACACCCCCTGCTCAGGTACATGCTCTTCCTTAAGAAAAAAAAAAAAGTTTAAAAACTGGAACACTACATATAAGGGCATAAAATTCAAATAATGTCATCCATCACAGAACCAGGAATTTTAGAAAAAACAAAATCTGGGACAGTTGAAAAATCTAAACATGAGCTGCATATTAAGTCATATTAGAACACCACTGTTCATTTTCAGTGTGATAATGGTATTGTGGTTATGTACTAAAATATTCTTTATATAGAGAAAGATAGTGTATGGCAAAACATAACATTCAGTCAAGGTAGAAGGTATATAGGTATTTAATATTCATGCTATTCTTTCAACTTTTCTATTTTAGAATTTTCATAATAAAAATTTGAAAAGGGGTGGGTGCCTGGCTGGTTCAGTCAACTCTTGATCTTGGGAGTCAGGAGGTCGAGTCCCACATTGGGCGTGGAACCTACTTACTTACTAAATAAATAAATGGCTTGCAGATGACAGGAATTCAATGGAAGAGCTTAAAATACAAAATCCTAGGTCACCAGATTTCAAATTCTGTGCCATTTCTATTCCTCCATACTACCCTTTATAACCTGCAAATTTCCCACATTTCTTTCAAGAAACTACCAATTCTTCAAACATCTTTTCTGCACTACCAAAAGTTGACGATGCCATTGTTGCAGTAACAGATAATCAGGGATAATCCTACTACTGTAGTTGAGACAAAGCAAATAACCACCCCCACAATTAAAGGACTAGATTACAGACACCCGTATATAAATAAGTTCTTTAACTTGGAATGTCAGTTCTTTAAATGTAAATCTCACTATTCTGTGAACTCAGGAAATTCAAATTTACAATCAAACAGCCAGCTTTTAGGAAAATTAAAGCAATCTTTAATTGCTAACAGAGAAATTATTTCCTTTAAAGTGTTAGCTTTCTAATTTGTGCCTCAAGCAAAGAAATTATTTAAATAAGTACTTTAAAAATACAGCATTTGCAAACACAATGAAGTATTAGGTAATTTTTTTACTCACTTTCTTACCTGTTGTAAAGCCAAAGACCTGACAATTAAAAACTCTTATTTGAAATAACTTGCCATGTGGCCAACCAACAAATCAATAAGATACTCATTTTCTGTGGCCTACAGTGGTTCTCATAAAAAAATAAAACTAGTTTTTATAAACCTAATGAGTCGAGGAGCAAATGTTATCTTCCCCACGTGATTTATGACAGAATTTAAAGGCATTACTGATAAGGGGAGTATATGATTTGGAAAACTTGCTACAATCATAAACCACTGAAATCCTGTAAATCATCACTTTTCTAACTACACTATTGTTTAAAAGAAAAAAATGTGGAGGGGTGCCTGGGTGACTCAGTCAGTTAAGCGTCTGCCTTTGGCTCAGATCCCAGGGTCCTGGGATGCAGCCCCACATCAGGCTCCCTGCTCAGTAGGGAGCCTGTTTCTTCCCCTCCATCTGTCAGCTCATGTGTCTCTCTCTCAAATAAATAAATAAAATCTTAAAAAAAAAAACAAACCCCAGTTATTATTAAAAAGGAAAGAAAAAAATGTGGAAGAAAAGCTAGTCCTTTCCAACAGTTTTCAAATGTAAGTAAGCTTGAAGTTTGAGTCACGAAGTCATTAAATTTAACATATTTACACTCAACAATAAACAGGGAAAAAATTAGATCTGTCAGAAGAAAAACATCAATGATTTCTAACAAAATTGTTAACAATTTCAAAATGAAGTGGGTGGTTGCTGAATGAGAAATAGGATTTTTACAGTTGTAAAGTATCTCCCCATTATTTTATTAATTACAAAAGGAGAAATAGTGACTACACAATGGAGAATATGGTCAGCACGGACATCACCAATAAGGGGTGCCTCTGGATGAGATAGTGAGGACACACAATTATCTGCAGCTTCTCAGCTACAGCGTATATAAACTGAATCTAATGAGAAAATACCAAACCTAAAGTTGAAGAACAGTTCAACATCAAAAGAGACTAAAGAGTGGGGCGCCTGGATGGCTCAGTTGGTTAAGCGACTGCCTTCGGCTCGGGTCATGATCCTGGAGTCCCGGGATCGAGTCCCGCATCGGGCTCCCTGCTTGGCAGGGAGTCTGCTTCTCCCTCTGACCCTCCTCCCTCTCATGCTCTCTGTCTCTCATGCTCTCTGTCTCAAATAAATAAATAAAATCTTTAAAAAAAAAAAAGAGAGAGTAAAGAGGAATGACAACTATATATAGTAACTTTGAATAAGATGCTGATTTTATTAGAAAATTGCTATAAAGGGCATGACTAGACAAGGACTATATTCAAGTTTTATTAATGGTAAGTTTCCAGAATTTCCTAAGTGTTTTTGTATGAGAAGATCTGTTATTAGAAAATACACTGAAATGGGGCGTCTGGGTGGTTCAGTGGGTTAAGCATCCAACTCTTGATTTTGGCTCAGGTCATTATCTTATGGTCCTGAGATGAAGCCCCACATCAGGCCCAGCATGGAGCCTCCTTAAGATTCTCTCTCTCCTTCTGCCCCTCCCTGCCTCTTAAAAAAAGGGGGGGGGGGGGAAGGGGGGAAAAAAAAAAAAAAAAAATACACTGTATTAAAGGTTCTAATGTATGCAACCCAATCTCATAGGGTTCAGAGAAAAACATATTGATAAAGCATATGTTAAATGTTAAAAACTGGCCAATCAGGGCAAAGTGTATATGAGAGTTCTTGAATTGTTCTTACAACTCTCCTGTAAGTTTAAAATATTTTCAAAAAACAAGTTAAAAAAGCAAAAATGGCAGTTTATAACTGTTTGCTATTCAACCCATAATAAAGCAGATTAAACCATGTAATCCCCAGTGACTGGCATACAATTTGAATCTTCCACTCTAAATAATGATAATCTAAATAGTGATGTTTTACACATTTTCTCACCTACTAACATATCCTAATTAAGAGAACCACAAAACCCCAAGAAATCACCTATCAAACAAGTTAAAACAAATAATTTAAAAAATGGTAGATGAGTCAAAATAAATGTACAGATAGTGCAGGAAATGTTTTTTGTTTGACAATCTTCCCCCAAATACTTTTAAGCTCCCTCCTAGAGTAATACTGTCTTACACTTTCATATTTCGTTAAGGTAATGAGATTTTGACATTTAAGTTTTATGAAATTTAGATATTACTCCAGTTCTCCTACAAATATCACTGATGCAAAAATTCTCAGTTGTAAGATGGAAAGAGCCAACTCTCCTAAGGACAGATATTAACTGGAAATAATAAAATTACTGTTTATAAGTCTTATTTGATTTAAAAGTTACCAAAAGGCACTAAGGGAAAAATTTTCTTAATATAAGGAAACATTAGTTAAAAATGGTTGAGAAACAATGCACTCCTCTGTGTGAAGAATTCAGAAACCTGACTACAAGAGTAGCTAGAAATGACGACCAGTTGTTAGAACAGTCCATTTCCCATCCTCCAAAAGAAATGAGTAGTACTTATATATACTCAAGTACTAATTGAATAGATTTTGGCTAATAATCTGAAAATATGAATATATGGTGGTGTTCATAAGTTTAAAGACTCTCTCAAGGGTTAAGGCTTATCAAAAAAAGCTACAGTGATTTTTAAGCCACTCTCTCCAGCTTAAGTGGTCCTCCCTGAACACACGGGATTCCTAGAATTTGTCACTTATATTGTTTAAAAAAACAAGTTTACAGAGCTAGAAAATTGGGTTTCAAACCCAGGAATAAAGTCAGAAACTACAAAACTGTCGAAGTCCAGTAACACAACCACAACCCTGATTGCCTCTAAAAAACAGTCACCACACTGTCAGGAATACTACCAAGCATACAACAGACATTTCTAAGATTACTCCTAGACTGATTACATATTGAGTGATCGATCACAGCATAGTCAAAAGAGCAAGCGAGGAGACTAATTACTTTATAGTCCAAATACAGGTAGTATTCTGTGAGGTAGGAAATACACTCACAGCAAATGAGATTGAATTACTGCCTTTTTAAGCCTCAATTCCCCAAACTAGATGCCAGAAACACCTGAGGTTCCACCTGCCCATCCAGTGGAGATGGAGTCAGCATTAATGGTATGCCTAATTGCCAGGCGATCCTATAGCACTGTAGTTTCTAAACTTTGATTCTAAAGGATAATATCTTGATTTATTTCACTCACATATGACTTGGCTAAACTAATTCATCTTATCTTCCAGCTCTGAATTTTGGATTTAAACTTAATGTCCTCTTGGGGTTTAAAATATACAATACTTGCATATTCGGTTTGTTGGATAAAAAAAAAATTTTTGAGAAAATCATAATCACAAAATGGTCAACACTCCTTTTTTAAAATTCAACATGAAAAAGTTACAGAAAGTCACCATTAACAAAGCTTTTCCTTTATCACTATGTGAGGTGATGGATGATGACTAAATATTGTGGGTATCATTTTACAATATATGTATGTATCGAATCTTTACGTTGCACACCTTAAACTTATGCAGTGTTATATGTCAATTATATCTCCACACAACTGGAAGAGAAAAAAGACTATTTCCCATACAGAAATATGTAAAGACTTACAATAATGTTACCTGTATATGCTACAACTAAAATTTTGTATCAAAAGAAAAGGTCATAATTGAACAGGTTCTATCACATAAATAAAAGTATTAGAAAGCTTATAAAAAGCTTTGGGACTATTTTATTGGCCTTATTACATTTCAAAGTATTATTTCAAAACTACATTTCAACCCTGTCTTTGACATTAGATTTTTGTTTTTAGAACTATCACTTAACATTACCAAATTGAAAATTTTTCCTTGTGGGGGTGATGGGGGTCAGGTGGGTCTGTCTCCTAGCATACAAAATGATAAAACTTACCCCAGGTTATGCTTCCCTGAGCCTTAGAAAAGCCGTTTAGTTTCTCAACAAGTTGTATTCAAAGCAAATATTCACAATTTTGTTGAAATTGCTGTGGATTCTGAATATGTGGGGGGAAAAATTTATACAGACTTCAATTTATGCCATTATATTAACCAACTGTTTTCTGTTCCAAAATTGCTAAGAGCACAACTGTTTAATAAAAATTAAAGTTTAAAAAGTAAAATTATTTACAAGCAGATAAATGCATTCTTGTCCACATTTCGAAATACAGTTTTTTAATAGACATCACCAGTGTATTTTAGACATCTTCATCTCTTGGAAGTGCCTTGAACCAGACTCATTCAAAAAGGAACAGCTGTTTCCAAGTTGAAAGCACACACTAAACAAAAACAAGGAATCCATTACAAAATATTTGAGCCTTTAAGAGGTCTTTTTGCTTGTTTTTTAAGAGAAAGTCAATTAATTGCCACCTGGTTCCCTTATGCTCAAGTTAGAACTAAAAATGCAGAGCACCCTCAAAAGGCTTTTCTGTTAGGATTAGTTGTATTTCCAATTATGGAGGTTCTACTCCACAATATTAGGAAGGGCTTATGTGTTTTGTGTTTATTCATGGATGCCATGCTGCAGCATAATTTTAATTAAAACCTCTTGGAAGAGGGGAAGTGGGTTGTATACCAAAATAGTCCCCTACGATCTTGTTGATTATGATGCCCCCCAATTAAAAAAAAAAAACAAAAAAACACTATTAGGTATTATATATTAAGTATTGTTATTCCATAAATGCCCAAGAAATTTAGGCCACAGCATTACCCACAGGGAAACTACCAACTGTATGACCAAATAGCCCTTTTTGTTCCATAACAAATTTTAGAATATGTGTATTTTTTATTAAAATCTGGTTAGAGATGTCTTTTCCACATTTTCAGAATATACCATAAATCTTATTACACACAGTAAAGTAGAATATAAAGAAGCTGGGTTAAAAATTCGAGTCTTTTGCAGAGGAAAAAAGATGAGCTTGCTTTTTCAATATTTATCAGTGACTGCAAAGATAATAATTTTGCTTTATAAAGTGGAGAAACAGAAATATACAAGCAATTAAGTTGATTAGTACAAGGTTTTGCTTGAAAATAAATCACTACATTTCACATAAAATACTAAATTATCTAGAAGACAAAGAATAGAAAATAAGATTTTAAAAAATGTTATCTAAATTAACTATGTCCTTTTGCAAAATAGTTTTATTATACATTGCCTGGGTAAAGAGAAAAGGCCTCAAGGGAAGAAAAACGTATAGATCAAGTTAGTACCAGTGACAAGACCTAAACATCTATGCTACAATAATGGAAGGGAATATGGACAGGATAAGATATTTCAATAAAACCTGAAATAAAAGTTTGCTACTTTTAATAGTAAACACACAAATATCTTTGTTTTTAGAAAGAGTATGTAATTATTCAAAGCACTTTCGGATATAGGAGTACTCAGTTCTGTGTTTGCAAATCACTCCTGTTTTCTTTCATACCCCTACACTACATTTATACATGCATTTAAGAAACTATAGGTTAAAGATCATGTTGTGTTTTAGAGTACAATCTGAATAATCACACAGACATGGACCAACATTTATTACAAACAGGAAAAGAGCAGATCTATAAGAAAAGAGTACAGATTTTTTAAAAGATTGCAAGCTGAAGTATAGAAATTATAATCTATATGATAATGCAATAATTTTATCTGCATTTTAAAAAATCACATTGCTCAGTATATACAAAGCATTATAACAGTAGTTTGAACTGCTACTTAGAGGAATTAAAACAGTATTGACAGTGGAGAAGTTTATTTCAATTTAGGTCACTCATGTTCCATCCTGAGTTCACTTCCATTTTCCAAGAAGAAAGGTATTTTTTAAGAGTCATTTTTCCCAAGTAGAAAGGTTATTTTGAAAAATTGAGATGTATACTTTACAACCCATTTTATAAGGATTCACGTTTTTAAAATTTTTTAAATAAAAAGCAATCAATTCTCTACATACTTTTATTAAAGAATTACAGCTTTCACAGATGGCAAAATACATTGTTGCTATTACCAGTAGCATTACCTTCTTCATTTCTCCTTCAGCTATCAATAAAAATCATCATCCTTTCGTAGGAAAATTTCTTACGAATGTGGCCCAATTCAAAACAGATTACTTCTACCAGTAAGATATTGTAGCTTACGTGCTGTCACATTGATTACCTAGCTACATGAAAAGCTACAGAAACCACAAGGGGAAAAAAGAACTTAAAAAAGAATATGGCAAAACCATAAATGTTCTCAATTTTGTGATATTTAGTAACCCTTCTGACCACTCTAAAAAGTGGTTCTTTAAAAAGCACTGAGGCTCTGACTGGGTCACTTAACTCTTATGTTTCTATATAATTAACATATGCAACACAAAAGTAATCTGGTCTAATTCTGAACTTATATAATTATAATAAATACACAGATGTTGGTCCTAAATGCCCTTTCATTAGAACCAGAGAATTTTATCTCCAACAATTTCTATGGTTTAGCAAAAAACTAAAAGTGGGTAATGAATTAAGGATGATAGTTTAATAAAGCTATCCTTTTAATTTTACCTAGCTGGTACTGCAGATGCCACTGATGAGAAAAGGATATACTGGCAAATATGAAAAATATCAGATTAGTGTCATTAACTTCTTTAATAAAAATTATTTATATTTTACTCTCATTTGCAACTGATGTTGATGTTTCAAATTTAAAAGCAAAAAAAACCCCAAAACCACTTTTTGCTACTTTGTTCTGAAGTAGGATTTACAAATTTCTCTGGGGAAGCAAAATTATCTGTAATCAGTGATGTATGTATTTTCATTTGAAAAGATCTAAATATATCTGGACTCACACGCACTGGTTTGGCTGACCATAAATAAATGAAACATATTTTTCCCGCCACGAAGTACTGAGTTACAACAAATGTATTAAAAAAACTTTATTTTCTTGAGAGTGCATACAAAATGTTACGTAAACACTGTTAGTATTATCTTTAATGTGAAGACATTTTTTTAATGTATTATAAATAGGTCATGTGTCTCCTCCAGAAATATTAAAGGCCACACTGGGTGATATGACCAAAGAAAACTTTAGCCTCTTACAGGCTAAACAAAGTACAAAATGTGAAAATAAAAAAATAAAGAGCAAATCAGGAAAGAGAAAAACACAGGTCAGGATATGCATTTCTGAATCAGCAATTTAACATTTTAATTCCTAAACCAAAAATGTCAATTTTACAAAATACACATATAATCTTCACCATTTTTTCTCAAAAGATGTTTTATACATACATTCATATTTGTGTCTGTATGTGTGTGAAATAACTGCAAATATTACCAATTAAATTGGGCAACTGCTAGCAGCTCTGAAATATTAAATGAAATGAGCTTGTTATTTAGACAATTTTCAGCCCCTTGAAATAACATCTGGTCTTAGGATTCTTTTTTAGAATGCAGTTGGAATTTATAGCTAGGAAATGGGAGAAACAGACTCACTGTGTTCATACTCACAGAATGGACTATCTAACTGCCAATTTCAGTTCAACTTACGCTATAATAAAATGCATGAATAAATACCTGAATATTTGAGAAATTTCTAAAACTAAAGACGGTACTACTTCATTACACAAAACTATTATGTATCAATTATGTTCATTTCTGATGAGTTTGCATATAAGCTAATGTGTTTGTGAAATCAAACTGGAATGCAGACCAAGTACAGGTGATCCAGGTTCCTTGCTTTAATGAGTATTACAAAGCAGCACTGGGTTCAGCATACTTCAGACAGGCCTACTCACTCACCTGGTGAATTCCACGCCAGTCTACTCTGATGATTAAATATATTAAGGAAAGAAATGGTCCCAAAGGATAAGTGATGAAACCTTAAGGATATGATCTTGGGCCAAAACCACAACCAAACTCCATGTAAGGTACAATCTCTCACACATACAAACACACATACCACATACACAACCACACACAAAAAATTTAACACACACACGCACAATGTTCCTGTTATTGTCCAGTAATTCCCTCCCACTCCCAAAGTAATATACTATAAACTATAGCACAAATACAGTAAGTACACTGTAGCCTCAATTTAAACTGGCTGTTGGTTGCATCCGTTATGAGAAACACATCACAGGTGGCACTGTGTTGTGAAGTCTGTTTAGTACTACTGATGACTAAAGCCCTCGGAATAGGTCCAAAACAGACCCATATATTATCAAATTTTAGTCATTATGGAAAATGTTATGATGAGGCTGCAGTGTATTTGATTATGTTGAGAATGGATATTACAAAATTAACATTCAAAATAAGAATACTTCATAGTATAAGTTATAAAAAGAAATGGATAGAATCTTCACTGTAATGTGCACACTATTCCCATCTCACCCCTTCCATCCCATTAAATTATAACCTTTTAGATGATTACTTGGTGCCACTGGTATCAATACATTAACGCTTTATTATCATCTTGACTGCTAATTCCAGTTGTCAAAAATGAACATTTACCTTCTAATCATAATCAAGAATGAGGCCCTTACTCTTTAAAATAAGCATGCCTGACTTAAAATTTCAAGATAGTTAGAAAGCAAGAAAAAGAAAAAAGTATCATTGGGTAAATTAGGATTACACAAATTTGAATCATATTAGCTTATTCCTGAATAATGTAAACTTTATCCTATTAAAAACCTTATCTTTAAATTATCGAAATGCTTACATTTATTGACAAACCATGCATTTTCACAAAATTAAAACCTGAAATAATTTTTCACCTAACATGTTTCATTTCACCACTCAATATACCCTATGAAACTAAGTTAACATTTCTGTATTTTCTTATAATACCATTCATATTAGTTTGTAAGTAGGAATAAATAGAAAATGAGTTCTAAATAAATGACACAGGAGGCAATAAATTGACACATGACAAGTAAATAAAAGGCTAAAGCACTCCAATACCATTGAAACTGTTTTAATGTTGTTGCAACTCCAAAATGCAACAATCATCAGCTTGTAAAGACCCAAATTTCAAAAATTCATTTTAATTACTCCTTCAAACCTATTTTACAAAATAAAGGCAAGAGACATTTAAATCCTCCTTGTCCTAGTTGTGCTATCTATGTTCCTAACTTGTTTTCTATCACTCTAGTGTATGCTGCAATTCCCATCAGATGCTATATAAGAAAAAATAAAATAAAATATTAACCTCTGCTTCAATGTATAGTTTCCAGAATCTGCCAGAACTGGGGAACTGGGCAACAAGGCGTTCATAAGTCTTCCGTGCTTTGTCTATAGGTTGATTCTAAAATTGAAAACCAATAAACAGCATTTACAATGTTAGGATTATGAAAATATTATTTACTGCAGAACCAAGTAGTGTGATTGGACCCATAGAGAAGGAAATGTAATCCTATATCACTAAACCTGTGCCTCTCGAATGAGAATGCTCCAAGCGTCAAGGTCATATGGATTCTCTTCTAATTTCTTTTCGGCTTTCTTCACCTTCTCTGGGACATACTCAGCTGCCTGGGGGAAAGAAAAATAAGGAACTGATGTTATTGTTTTAAAAGTTTCATACCTAATTTAATCCAAGCACAGTTATCGTCCCCAATACAAAGCATAAAAATGTCCTCTTACAAAAGAGGCCTGCATTTTCTACAATCTATATATACCATGCTATCATAAGTCACCTGCATAAAAACAAAATTTAGTGATCACATACTTTTAAAAGCCATTATTAAATTTAAACAAACCCATCTTTTACATTAAATATAAAGCAGCCATTCTCAAACTCTGTGGTCTCAGGACCCCTTTTATATTCTTAAAAATTATTGAGTATGCCAAAGAACTTTTGTCTATGTGATTACTTCAATATTTACATTAGAAATTAAAACTGACAAAAATGTTAAATATTTACCCACGTACAATAAAAAATTATGTTAACATAATACTTTTATGCAAAATAAATTTCAAAATTCAGTGAGAATATCCTTATTTTATATATTTGCAAATCGGTTTAGGGTCTGATTTTTTTTTTTTTTTAAAGATTTTATTTATTTATTTGACAGGGAAAGACACAGCGAGAGAGGGAACACAAGCAGGGGGAGTGGGAGAGGGAGAAGCAGGCTTCCCGCGGAGCAGGGAGCCCGATGCGGGGCTCGATCCCAGGACCCTGGGATCATGACCTGAGCCGAAGGCAGATGCTTAACCATCTGAGCCACCCAGGCGCCCCTGCCCTTTCACTCTTAATCTCTCATGAGAGTACAGTGGAATTTTTAAATGATGTGTTATCACAGCAGATTGAATGCAGAAGCAGATAGGAAAATCCACCTACATTTTTAAAAATATCAGACCCATGGGGCACCTGGGTGGCTCAGTCGTTAAGCGTCTGCCTTCGGCTCAGGTCATGATCCCAGGGTCCTGGGATCGAGCCCCGCATCGGGCTCCCTGCTCAGCAGGGGAGAGCCTGCTTCTCCCTCTCCCTCTGCCTCTTCCCTACTCACGCTGTCTCTCTCTGTATCTCTGTCTCAAATGAATAAATAAAATCTTAAAAAAAAAAAAAAAAGTGAAAGGGCAAAAAAAAGTGTCTTAAATTTATTATGAAACTATGAACTCACAGATCCTGTCTTAGGAACCTCCAGGGTCCCTGGAACAATTCTGAGAAACACTGCTATAGAGCATTCATCCTGAGCCACAAAAGAGAAAGCATGAAATGACATGGAAATTGTATTTTGATGTAAAGCTTTTAAAAATGATTCACAAATTGTATATACAGCATCACTAAAACTATTAAAAAGAAATTTGCATTAAGAGATTTATAAGATTGTACTAAAATGTTTAGTGGTCACCGTGGGTAATGGGTGGTAGTTTTATTTTATTTATTTTTAAAGATTTTATTTATTTATTTGACAGAGAGAGACACAGCGAGAGAGGGAACACAAGCAGGGGGAGTGGGGGAGGGAGAAGCAGGCCTCCCGCCAAGCAGGGAGCCCGATGCGGGGCTCGATCCCAGAACCCTGGGATCATAACCTGAGCTGAAGGCAGATGCTTAACGACGGAGCCACCCAGGTGCCCCGGCGGTAGTTTTATTTTTATTATAAAAATATAATCTTAAAAAAGGTAATGCCTAAAATAGCCAGCACCTGAGGCAAAAATACAAGTATTACGTCTCAAATTGTTCAGAATTCCACTATGTGCCACAAAAAGTGATACTCAAGTAAGTCAGATAAATGTTAATTTATAGAAGTTCTGCTTTGTCTTTTTTGCAGGACTTCTTGAAATCTATAATATGGCAATACTCAACAGGCAATAGAGAGGGAAGCACTGCCCCTAACAGCTTTCTTTTTTTCAGTGGCAATTCACATCTCATAGAAAATAATGTCAAAACTCCAGCTGGGAAAAAAATTTTAGTCATGGGTTTAGAGAAAAAAATATACCTGGAAGAAATACACTCTTCTTTGGAATAAATTATTGTCTACCACTGATAAGTGTACGTTTATTTAGAAAGAAAAACATGTTTTAAAAGACCTATGTAATTTTGTATAAAACATATATTTTACTAATATGTAAGAGCTCTATAAGCTAGCTCAAGAAACTAAAACTGGACAAGTTTAATAAAGGAGGACTACTGGCCCAACCACATATTAAAACACAAATTAAAACACAGCAAAATGGTTTGGTAATGGTTCATGCATCACTGGTCCATGATAGTTGAGAAAGAGAATGATATATGGAAAATGAACAAATAAAGGTGTTATTTCAAATCAGAATAGTGGCTTATTCAATGTATGATGTTAGAATAACTGTATAATCATCTATTAGAATAATGGCAGTCAACTTTATCAAAATAAAGCTGAATTCCTATTTAACCCTTTCTACCAAAGTAAATTTCAGATCAAAGATTTAAACACCAACAAAAAGGAACTAGAGGAAAACATACTGAAATGGACCTTTGCATAGAAAAGGCTTTTCAGAAGCCTTTGAAAAGAGCACACTTAATTCCATTTAAATTGTGCATGAACAAGTAGTATAATCAAAGTCAAAAGACAAACCTAAAAATATCTAAATTTATCCATGTATACAGTCAATAAAAGACCAGCAACTCACAAAGAAAATGGGCAATGTATTTCAACAGTTCATAGAAAAAGAAATACAAATGTAAACCATAAGACAGAGATCCAAAGTGTTTTATAATTAGCATTGCACTGGCAAGGGTATGTAAAAACAGACATTCTCACATTGTTGGCAGGGGGCAAGTAGTAATGTGATCAAAATTGAACATGAATGTCTGACCCTGAATTCCACTTCTGGCAACTTCTCCTATCGTACACATGCACAAAGATGTATACTGAAGAACAGTCAACTACTCGGCTGTTTGCTGTTGCATAAAACTAAAAATAATTAAAATAATCACATATAAAAGAACTAAATTAATGAAGGAATTTGTAGTCACTAAAAAGAACAGAGCAGTGCAGATCTATGGACAGCAAGATGGAACTATCTCCATAATACTGGGTGTAAAAAAAAACTGGGAGGTGAGCTGGGGAGAGACAGAGACAGACTCACAGAAACACTCACTTTATAATGTATATACTCTTCTACTGTTTGAATTTTCACTATTCACCTGAGAAATATTTGCTCAGTGCCTAGTATGTGCCACACATTGTTGACGGGACACTTCGGGATACAACAAAATAAAGACTTCTCCATTCAGAGTTTACTTACTTCTTGAAAAAACAAACTTAAGAAAATATTTTAAAATAAAACTAGGAACTTAGTTTATAAGATACCAACTATGAAACGTTACTGAGAAAATAAGAACTGTGATACAGGAAATTTAAATCAGGAACTAAAAAACAGCTAAGCTATACTTGAATTGCTTTAGTTAATCAATGCTAACAACTAGTGTTTCAAAGCAGTCTAATGGGAAGTCTATTCACTCAAGATCCACCTGCTGAAAATTAACCTACCAAATTAGATAACGTATACCATAATCTGTAAAAGAACAGAGAAAACTCAAAAGATAGTGTCTAATATTCAACCAGCAAAAATCACAGCAAGAAGTATAAATGTCTCCTTGCTAAATAAGCCATTCCCTTTAGTGATTCTCAACCCTGGCAGCACATTAGAATCACCTGGGGGAAAAGGGATTTTAAAAAAGATGCTCAAGGGGCACCTGAGTGGCTCAGTCGTTAAGCACCTGCCTTCATCTCAGGTCATGATCCCAAGGTCGTGGGATCGAGCCCCGCATCGGGCTCCCTGCTTGGCAGGAAGCCTGCTTCTCCCTCTCCCACTC
Organism: Neomonachus schauinslandi; assembly: GCF_002201575.2. Lineage (NCBI taxonomy): Eukaryota > Metazoa > Chordata > Mammalia > Carnivora > Phocidae > Neomonachus > Neomonachus schauinslandi. Next base: position 26,610,737 of record NC_058413.1, on the reverse strand, counting down.
CCCCTGCTGTGTTCCCTCTCACTGTGTCTCTCTCTGTCAAATAAATAAAATCTTTAAAAATAAATAAATAAATAAAATTTAAAAAAATAAAATTAAAAAAAATAGATGCTCAAGCCCCACTATATAGATTAAATCAGAATCTCTGAGAACAAGCCTGAACCATCACCACTTTTATTTTTTTAAACTCCCCAGATGGTGCTAATGTGTATGTAGCCTCAGGTGAAAACCATAGCTCTCCAAGGGTTTCCTAACCCTTTTTGGTGCCCCAGAACTTTCCAATAGTCTACTGAAGCCTATGGGCTCTTTCTCAGAATAATGTTCTTCTTTTTTTTTTTTTTTAAGTAGGCTCTACATCCAATGTGGGGCTTGAACTCACAATCCCAAGATCAAGAGTCACATGCTCTACTGACTGGGCCAGCCAGGCACCCCTCTCAGAATAATGTTCTTAAATACACAAAATGAACTATGAAGAGACTTCAAAGGAAAGCAATTATATTGAAATATAATTATTGAAATATCTTTAAACAAAGTTTTACACAGTAATAATAGATAATGCATTAAATAACAGGATCTAGTAATGCGTCTAGTGATGAGGACAATAATATTTGGAATATTTATGTCCAGTTACAGTTGTTGCTAACACTGCTAGTGTGGTTTCTTGCCTACATTCATAATAGAAGGAAAGGTTCAATTTCAGTTAGAGATTAGTAAAAATAAAGACTTTTATTTTCCCCATCCAACTTCACAGAACCCCTAAAATTCTAACCAGACACCTGGAGGATGGGGTTACAATGGACTTAAGAACCCATGCAAAGGATGTTGGAGAGCAGATGTTAAAAAAATGCATTAATCACTCCTTGTTAAATAGTAATCCCATTTCATAATAAGAAATATAATTAAATTACATAAATCCAAAGTCCAGTTAGAATCTGAAAGAATCATGGCTCAGCTCTTTTCAGAATCCCTTATCATAATATTTTCCTCTTGTCAAAGATATAATTAAATGTTCATAAAATAATCTACATAGATAATCCTCAATCAAGTGCATTAATAAACAAGGAAGCTAACCAAAATGGCCAAGAATATACTCTGGTAGTTATGGCCACATTTAATTCTTACAACAAAAAGTCATTTATCATCATGAACCAGTTGGGTAGCCAACAGCATAACACTTTTGTCCTCTTGCCTGGGCACATTTTCATAGGGCAAAGGAAACTTGAACAGTTTTCTAGTATTCCACACAAGGGGACTGGACCTCCATGAGAAATGGAATTGTATTACTATTTCCTATATCTGGTGGATCAGAGGAATAGGTCAGTTTAAGAAAATCTAGGACAAGTTTCCAGTGCTCATTTGAAATGGAATGAGGTTAGAACTCTGCTTAGTAGAGGGAAAGAACAGCTGTCCCATGGTTACACGTCCCCGAAACTTACTACAAATTAAGACATTCTTTTTTTTTTTTTTTTAAGATTTTATTTATTTATCTGACAGAAAGAGAGAGACAGAGAGAGAGGGAACACAAGCAGGGGGAGTGGGAGAGGGAGAAGCAGGACTCCGGATGAGCAGGGAGCTCAATGCAGGGCTTGATCCCAGGACCTGGGATCATGACCTGAGCTGAAGACAGGTGCTTAAAGACTGAGGCACCCCTACAATAAGAAATTCTATCAAAAATCCAGCTTTTGCCTTTGGAATAAACTATAATCCCATTATCACTCTTTAGGGAATGTTAATGGGGAGCAGGATGGAACCCCAAATCAAATGAGCAGAACAAAAGCTGGACTAGTTCCCACGGCATGCATTACCAATGATATCAGTAGGACTCTGGGAATGTCTTTGACTTGCATGATTTTAAAAACCAGAAAAATAACACAACTGTATGGCGTATACAGAGATACACACCAACATACACTATTTCAAATGGGTACAAAACCAAGAAAAATTGTCAACTAGATAATGTACCTTTTTTTTTTTTTTTGGTAGGGACAAAATGTTACTCAGGAACTCTCTAGCATCTGTTCTATGAATTGTTTTTCTAGTAGTAGGGTATTGCTAACATGACAACTAATTTATTTTCTCTGTGAATAATAACAAGTGTACAACTGGCTAAAAGCGTGAAGGATGGTATATGGTAAATCCATTACATGCTGACCTTTTTAAATGTTTTTAATAATGGCTTTTTTTTTTAGGCATAATCATATACAAGTCACTCATTTAAAGTATACAATTCCCAACAAAGTTTTTAAAAAACATCTTATCACACGGGGCGCCTGGGTGGCTCAGTCTTTAAGCATCTGCCTTCGGCTCAGGTCATGATCCCAGGGTCCTGGGATCGAGCCCGCATCCGGCTTCCTGCTCAGCGGGAAGCCTGCTTCTCCCTCTCCCACTCCCCCTGCTTGTGTTCCCTCTCTTGCTGTGTATCTCTGTCAAATAAATAAATAAAATCTTAAAAACAAAAAATAAAAACACCTCTTATCACCTAACAAGAACCATACTAATAGCCATTACCTTTCCCAAACCCCTAGTCCTGGGAAACCACCAAACTACTTTCGGTCTCCATAGATGTGCAGGTATTTCATGTAAATGGTATCATACAATATGTGTTGTTTCTAGCTTTTACTTTGCATGTTTCCAAGGTTCATGTTTCATCATGTATCAGTATTTTCCTCTCTAATACCAAGTAAAGTTCCATTGTATAGATAATCCCACAAATTCCACATTTTATTTATCTGTTGATGGCAATGTGGATTGTTTCCAGTTTTTGAGTGGAGTTTTGTTTTTTTTCAAACACACACACACACCTACAGGTGAAACTGCTAGGTCATATGGTAATTCTATTTTTAACATTTTGAAGAACTGCCAGACTGATTTCCAAAGTGATTGAACCAGTTTACATTCCGACTAACAGTGTTAAGAAGGTTCCAATTTCTCCACATCCTCACCAACACTTGTCTTTTGATGATTATGACCATCCTACTGGGTATAAAGTGGTAACTCATTGTAGTTTTGATCTACATTTCTCTGATCGCTCATGAACTTCAGCATTTTTTGATGTTCTTATAGGCCATTTGTCTTTGGAGAAATGTCTTTTCAGATTCTTTGCCCATTTTTAATTGGGTTATCTTTTTATTGCTGAATTGCAAGAGTCTTTTGTATTATAGATACAAGTCCCTTATTAGACATCAGATTTACAAAAAGTTTCTCCCATTAGGAGGGTTTTTTCACTTTCCATGTTTAACCTTTTGTTATGTGAAGCCAACCCAGAGACACAGAATTTGACAAGGGCCTCACAGGCACTGTGCACTATGTCAACGGTTCTCAAACTTTTTGTAAAGAATCATTCTACATTCTTAAAAACTGAAGAACCAAACAAATTTTTTTTAAAAATTTGGGCTATATGAATATTATCATACTAGAAATTAAAATTGAGAAAAAGTTTTTAGTTCATTTTAAAATAATTTTAAAAATATTTTCCAAAACAAAAAAATAATTAGTGAAAACAACGGCAGTTTTATGTTTTTGTGATTCTTTAATGTGCGGCTGAATAGAAGACATCTGCTTCAGCTTTCAATCTATTGCAATATATTGTTTTGAATGAAGTATGACTATGTAACTACAGTTATGAAATATATGACTACATATGTAGTTGGGAAAGGGAAAAGCACTTTTAATAGCCTTTTCATATAATTGTAGATAGCTCATGTCGCCTCTGAAAAACTCTAAGTTAAGCTTTACTGAAACTGTAAACCAGTTTCTATATGGCAGCTTAACTAATATTAAGGGATTGGTTAATTGGAGGTGGGAGGGGGGAAATGACAAACACGATTAATGATTGAAAGAATAAAATAATCTATTTTTCCCATTCCCACCAGGGAAGTACAACTTTCACAGAAAAAAAAGGTAGTTCTCCTCCAAATAGCTGTTTTTGTGGTAAATGGGGAGGGTGTGATGCTAGAGGTCATACCGAAATTAAATTAAAATAAAATCAGTGAAAATTTAACCCAAGGGATAAACATCAAAAGTATACAGGAGAAGATGGTAAGTTAAAAGATTTAAACCTAGGGACGCCTGGGTGGCTCAGTCAGTTAAGGGCCTGCCTTCGGCTCAGGTCATGATCCCAGGGTCCTGGGATGGGGTCCCACATCGTGCTCCTTGCTCAGCAGGGAGCCTGCTTCTCCCTCTCCCTGCCACTCTCCCTGCTTGTGCTCTCTCTCTGACAAATAAAATCTTAAAAAAAAAAAAAAAGATTTAAACCTATATAAATAGTTCTTGACCATGGAGAACAGAACTAGAGAATGAGTCTCTAACATGGTTTTGTAATGAGTATTTTCCACTATTAAGGGTAATGACTGACTAAATATACTACAGGGAGGAAAACCATAAAATACTATCAGAAGCCTAACCATCCTCAAATAATCTGCAGTCTTTTCTCCACTTATTTTATCAAGAATGTATTCAAAAACAACTTTTAAGGTTCAGATATCTTCAACTCTTACGTGGTTTGCAAGCTTTCATCTACATAAAAATCACCCGTGGTACTTGTTTCAAATGAAGATTCTCAAGTCTCACAGAATCTGTTATAAGTCTGAAATTAAGGTGTACGTACCTATACTTATATAAAGTATAGTATAAAGTGATTATGATGCAATGGACCATGGACACCATTTGGAGGAACACTACCTAATCTATCTGTTCTGAAAATACATTTTTCCAAACGTTGTTTCTTTAAAAATAAAGTAGCATCAGATCTAAGTCATTCCATTTTTTCCCTAAAACATTAATAAACCTGCATAAATTATACTATCTGTGTGAAGTCTTTAATCTCCCTTGGTAGTTAACCTTTATTCAAAATTTAAAATAGAGTAGCACTTTGCAACACTATCTGCAAGTAGTAACTGAGACGATTCATATGCCTAGAGAATAAAGCAGTTTATGTGCCAGGTGACATTAGGACTGAATGCCAGCTTAGTCCTGTGTTTGTTCCTTTACCAGTGCAACAGAACTCTACCAGATTTTTTTTTGGTAAATGAATCTGAGTATGTATCCTGCATATAATCCCTTCAGCCCTTCCAGAGACTAAAAATCTACTAAACATGGGCGCCTGGGTGGCTCAGTTGGTTGGGCGACTGCCTTCAGCTCAGGTCCCGATCCTGGAGTCCCGGGATCGAGTCCCGCATCGGGCTCCCTGCTCAGCAGGGAGTCTGCTTCTCCCTCTGACCCTCCCCCTCTCATGCTCTCTCTATCTCATTCTCTCTCAAATAAATAAATAAAATCTTTAAAAAAAATAAAAATAAAAATCTACTAAACATGTAAACAATTCAAAACTTAAGAAAAAACAGGCTAAAGATTTTTGGTCCAAATAATGATACTTATCATATTTGCTTATTAAATCTGCTTATTCATTCCCCAGGAAACAAACAGCTGCAAACTACAAATAAAAATTTGAATCTTTTAGAATTCAAAAAATGTGGCTTTAGACCAAAAGTAGCCAAGGTATTATTAATTCACTAGATAAACTAAGTAAAACCTAAAAATCATCAGGACATAATTTTGTCCTCCTGGCTTTATTCAGTATTTACTGATTATAAACTATCCATGAATCTAAAAATTTGCTAACTCAAATCCCTTTTTACATCAATTCTCACACCGGCACAGCAAAACAAAACAAAACAAGAAGACTCAAATTCACAGCTAGGTCTTGTCTAAAGAGAAAAGATTTAGAGACAATGGCAGAAGAGCTTAAAACTAGGAACTGTTTTCGGCAATTATCCACTTAATAGGTACAAACATCTCAACAAAGATTTTGCAATTCTGGAAAGTCTACCTGGGATGTAAGCTGTATTCCTGAACTCCTATATTCTTAATGCTGAAGGAATGCAATTTAATGCATTATCTCTTAACACAGCACCTTTCTATTGTATTTCTAAGAAAAACCAATACTTACATATAAATACAGATCAATCTCTCTTAGGAACAATTATTGCCAACTAGAGTATTCTACCTGGTCAAAATATTAACAACAAAGATGAACTCAATTTTGGCTGCCCCAAACTGTTATACCAAGTATCACAACAGGAGGAGGAAAAGTGGGAAAGGCTATTACAGAAAGATTGTTAAAAACAGATAAAACTAACTGGGCCCAAAGAACACGTCATCTAATATACACACTTGGCCCTTCCCCCTCCCGACTCCTAACCGCCCCCCCAATCCACTTTGGCTTTATTTTTTTTTTTTTAAGATTTTATTTATTCATTTGAGAGAGAGAGACAGAGAGAGCACAAGCAGAAGGAGAGGCAGAGGGAGAGGGAGAAGCAGACTCCCCGCCTGACATGGGGCTGGATCCCAGGACCTGGAGATCATGACCTGAGCGGAAGGCAGACAGTCATGTGAGCCACCCAGGTGCCCCTCCACTTTGGCTTTAAAATTGTTTTGACAATACCATTATCTTTTAACTGATAGTATTAATGGTTACCCAACAAAACCGTAAACCAGGTTTCAGGTTTCAACACTGTATGTTTCATCTTTCATCTTAATAAGCATATAGCAGGGAACAGTTTTCATTATTTTCTATATTGTCCCAAACTTATTTTTCACCAAAAGACAACAATGATTTATGGCCCCAAGTTCCCCTCTTTAAGTACTGATAATTATACTGCTTCAAGTCATGTAAATTTTCCAAAGTGAGGATCATTTTGTTTATATTATAAGCCTTCCTAATCCTAGGTAGGTTATAGATTGTTTTAAAAATGAAGTCTTACTGGGGCACGTGGGTGGCTCAGTTGGTTAAGCGGCTGCTTTCAGCTCGGATCATGATCCCAGGGTGCTGGGATCGAGCCCCACATCAGGCTCCCTGCTTAGCAGGGAGCCTGCTTCTCCCTCTCCCTCTGCCTGCCTCCCTGCCTACTTATGCTCTCTCTCTCTCTGTCAAATAAATAAATCTTAAAAAAAAAAAAATGAAGTCTTATTTCTAAAAGATGAGTGCAGAAACAGAATTTTAGGGATTTAAAGGTGCAACCCCCCCCACTCTTATGCCCAATTTATTTTTTCATATTTATGCACCTGTCCTCCCAAAATTAAATTATATAGGAATTTGTAATGTATCACATACAGCCTAAATGCAAAATTCATCCATTCATTTACTGAACACCTTTAAGTATCAAAACAGATTCCCAGATTTCTAGATGCAAGGAGGAATAAATAAGGCAATCCCTTCAACTCAGGTCCAAACCCCGGGGAGGAACTCTAGACAACAGCTAAATGCTGTAGGGGTACTGCACAAGGTAAAATGGAGCTAAAAAAGAATGAGATCAAAAGTTGAACCAAGCACTAATGTATGTATGTATATATACACACACAGAAGACAACATATATCTGTAATTCCACACACTAACCAGATGTGTTTTCATTAGGGAAGAGGGGAGAAACCTACAAGCACATAGTTTTGTCACCACTGAACTGGCAAAAACAGTAATCAAGGGGCACCTGGGTGGCTCAGTCGTTAAGCGTCTGCCTTCGGCTCAGGTCATGATCCCAGGGTCCTGGGATCGAGCCCCGCATCGGGCTCCCTGCTCTGCGGGAGGCCTGCTTCTCCTCTCCCACTCCCCCTGCTTACGTTCCTGCTCTCGCTGTGTCTGTCTCTGTCAAATAAATAAATAAAATCTTTAAAAAAAAAAAAAAAAAAAAAAACAGTAATCAAAAATACCGATGAAAAATGCCAAGGTAATTAAAATAGGTCTCTATGCAAAATGGAACTTCCTCACAACAGTTAAAAAAAAAAAGACTACAATAAACCTTAGCAAGCGATCCTGCTTGTTTACAATCACTTCCCCCTTTCAAAGGGCACAAATCTATAGATTCAGTACCAAGAAAGTAATGACCATCCATATTTTTGAATAACAAATTTAAGATACTATCAGGTTTATTCAACCAACTTCTTTCTGAGCTTCAATGCTATAAGGCTATAAAAGAAATCTACACCTATCTTGCCATATTCTTTGTCCATCACATCCCTCGGCATCTTTCCAAAGCAAACACACCATTCAGAGTGGCTTTGATTTTTTTTTTTACTATTCTTCAGTTTTATTTAGCCTCTTTTTCTTGTCTAACATTTCAGCTCATTTTAGGTGCTCTTTCCTCTAAATATTCACCAACTAGTTAAAAGGTCATCGAGGAACACATCATCAACCGAAAGAATACTAACTGCAAAGGGAAAAATAATCCTTCACAGTGAAGAAACCCAGCAGTCATCACCCTACCCAAAGCAAACTAGTTGATTCATATTTTTAAGGTCACTCTTGAAGGTATAATTTTTCATTTCAGTTAAAGCTGAATAATACAGTATCTGGGATTTGCTGGAAAGTAATGAGGATGGGGAGAGCAAGTGAAAGTATGGGAAAAACAAGATTAGCCATCAGTTAAAGCTCTATGATAGGAACATCATACATTATACTTTTTTAATCTTTTTTTGCATGTTTGAAATCATTACAAAGTTAAAGAAAAGATTATATGAAGATGACGTTGATAATGAGATGTCAAGAATTGTCTTTTAGGTTGATGGAAGAAAGATACAGGAGCCACCATAAAGGTTGGGACAAGTTGAGCATCCAAAAGAAAAATAACTATCGCTTATTTTTTTAATACTAAATACAGAGAAACCCATGAATACAAAGTAATCTCCTTGAAAAAGGAGAAAGAAAAATGGGGCGCCTGGATGGCTCAGTCGGTTAAGCATCTGACTCTTGGTTTTAGCTCAGTGTCCTGAGACTGAGCCCCGCATGGGGCTCCACGCTCAGGGCAGAGTCAGCTTGAGATTCTTTCTCTGCTCCTTCCCCCACCCCAACTTGCATGCTTGCAGGTGCTCTCTCTCTCTCCAAAATAAAATCTTAAAAAAAAAAAAAGGAGAAAGAAAAAAAAATTCTTTATAGAAAAATATGAGCCAGTCAGAAAGAACAGAATTTTTAAAACACCACCATTTGCCACCTCCAATAATAACTGATTTATTCAAGAATTATCAACTGACAAACATAATAAAAAATTATCAATTGACAAATAACTAGTTAAAAGGTTGAGGAACACAAAATCAACCCGCAAATTACTAACTGCAAAGGAGAAAATAATCCTTCACAATGAAGAAACCCAGCAGTCATCACCCTACCCAAATAATCAAACAACCATCACTAATAGTGGAATAACCTAACAACCTGGCATGAAGTGCCTTTTGATGTAACATTATACCGTTCTACCCAAAAATATTTAAGCCAAATATTATCAAAGCTCTCAGTTTAGACCTAACCAACCACAAAATTTTCAGGAAATAACAAAAGATGAAGGGACAAGTTAAATGATACCACACATACACAAACATCAAATCAACCCAGAAAATGAGAAGTTTTACTAGAAAATTGTCTTGGATTCTTCAAACAGTATCCCTAGGAGAAGGGGCGGGGGGGGGGGGGGGGGAGACTATTCAAGATACGTAACTAAATGATGCATGTAAACCCAGATTAGATTCTGATAAAGCAAAATAAGAGAAAAAGAAAGAAATCCTATGAATCATATTCTTGGGACAACTGGGGAAATGTGAACAGGAACTGGGCTTCAGAAATGATAGTATTACTATTAATTTTCTTAGGTGAGAAAATGGATTCGTTATATAACTGCATCAATGTCCTTATACAAAAGAATGATGAAATATAAGGGGCTGAAATATGTGTCCACTTACTTTCAAATAAATAAGTATGCAGAGATAAAACAAGCAAGGAAAAACGGTTAACAATTGTTGATTCTAGGTGAAGAACTGTACTGCAGGTGTTCATGCACTTTTCTTTCAACTTTTTTCTATGTACTAAACTTTGCACGGTAAAATTTTTAGGTTAATTTTTCTCGTAAATTTTCACCACCATCTCTTCCATTTAAAACATCACAGTTCTGAAGTATTCAAGGTCATGACATTTTGGTGTCTATAATTTTAGATAAATTTAATAATTAACAAGTTCTGGAAACTTTCAATGAAACCTTAGGACATTACTCCTCCTCAGCTTTCAAGTGACAAAATATGAGCCCATCTCAGAAAAACGGTAGTTATACATAAACAGATTTGATATGATTTTGAGACTTGAGACTTTGCATTCTTGGGCATTGTGACAGCATGTAAAACGTAAACAGAAGATTTCAGTACTGAAATCAGTCAACGAGCAAACACAAAATTTAGTTTAGCAAGCTTTCCCGACATAATGACATTTACAGTCACTCAGACTATTCAAGAGGAACTGCAACTTTGCCTCATCTCTGTCAACCTCCAAGAACAGCCTCTACCTTCTAAGCTGGGGACTTAAAAAACAAAAACCTAAGTGTAGTTCGTTACCATGGCAACGGGAAATTTCAGGAAATTGAGACTCTGCAAGCTAGCTAGCCTCCATTTTAAAAACTATTTACCTAAACGTACCAGGACTTAAATCGAAAAACAAACTGAATGACGTCTTTCATAAGGTATGTTTCCGCTTTCAAACTAAAAGGTAGTATTTACCAAAATTCTGAATAAAGAGCAAAAGAAGCAAATCATTTTACTAAATATCTGATTTTTAAAATATTTATAGGTCACTTACATCCAGTACTAAAGCATATGCTTTTATTTACAGTGGCCAAAACAGACTTCTCATTTCCGATTTATCAAATTCTGCAATATTTGTGTCGCTTGAAAAACGAAAATGAAATGCGGACAGAAGAGAAAAAGGAAGCAGGAGAAATCCACACAATTCCTAAATCTCGGCATAACCATGCTCTTCTCCCACACTACTTCCTTCTTCATTCGCACTGGCAAGAGACTATTTCTCCAGATGAATTTCATCTCCGATTATTTCTCAAACTGGTAACCTATTTCTGGGTTTACTGGACAGGGGGCAGAGGAAACACTGTCAAGTTTTTCGAAAACAGCGACTACACGTTAAAGTAATCAATTCCTACGCACCCTAATATCAAAACAATATGGTATCAAAGCAAGGCATCCCACAGGAGTAGTCTCATGAACCTACACAGGACGAAGCAGCTTCCTGACTATTGTCTAAATCAAATATTTGTTCATATTAACGCCTAAGACAGAGAAGCCAAAAAATAATTTCAACTCTCAGTCAGCTCTTGCTCCCCATTCCACCATTCTTCTATACCCGGTCCTCCGGATCCATTAGACCCCGATTCCTTCCTCAGGCGAACATGGCTGGAGTAGTCGGACGAACACAGACGTGGAGAGAAGAGGTCGCCACGAGGCCCCACCACTCTCTTTCCTCACCTGCTCCGGGGCGCCGTCTCCTGACATGGCCTCAGCTGATAAGAAAGGGAGAACTGGCCCGCGATGCGAAGCTAGAAAAGAAAAATTAAACTAAAAACCACCCAAACCAGTAAAGTTACCCCCTGCCCAGCGGAGCCAGACCGCCAAGACGAATCGCCACCGCCCACTCAGATATGAATTAAAATGGCTGCGCCCCTGCCGGAGGAGGAGAGAGGTGTGGCTTCTGCATTAACTTCCGGGGCAGTGGGCGGAGCTAAGATCCCAACTCGCCAGTTACTCGGCCGCGCAGATGCAGAGAGAACCCAGAGGTGGGCCCAATGCCTGTGCTGACGTCACGACCCTGGGGTAGGGGAGCTGTTGATGAGCTGGCTATGACCGGCTGGGAGGCGGGAAACAGTTTAGCCTGGAGGCTCGCGCGCCTTTTGGAATTTAATTATCGAGCTGTGGAACCTGGTTCTTCACCGTTGAAGCCTGACTGCCAATCAGTTTAGTTCAGGCAAACTGGCCATCTTAGGGAGCAATGCTAAGTTTAAATGCCTTCTATACTTTGGAGATAAGGAATATATCGAGGTTTTCTATGCTTCTTAGAGATGAGAGGAACAGATCGAGCCCATATTAATTTATACCGCCACTATCTCCTACTGTCTGTCTAAGGTTTTAACGTCTGTAAGGCCCGGGTTTAAGCTCAGCATCTCACCGTGATTCCTCGTATGCAAAGTAGAGAGATAGTAGCGCTCAGGCTCTGGAGCCAGACTCCATTTGTTTGAATCCTGGCTTCATCTCTCACTTGATGGGTAACATGCTTCAGTTTCCTTGCCTATAGATAGGCATAACAGTAGTACTCGCAATTTAAATAAGGTGTAACTGTAAAAGTGCTCAGAGCAGGTCTGTCATAGCCCAAGATTAAGTGAGAACAGGTCTCTTCTCAAACTAATTTCCAGTTAAAGATCATCTTACCGTGTCTCCTTTTATCCTCGCCGATGGCGGCTTACATGCCAAAGTAAACTTCAACTTTTCCCGTACACACCTTATTCTTTTCAGTCTCTGTGCCTCTGCTTCTATTTCCACCACCCTTTCCACAGCCTGAATTCTTACCCTTCCAAGTAATCAGACACTTGAACAAAAGACGTATATTAACACAAAGATGTAAATGTTTATTGCACCATCCAACAATAGAGGACATTAAATATATTACAAAACATCTCTACAATGGAATGTTATGGGGCCAGTAAACTGATGCTAATGTACAATGACTGACAGATATCCATGATACTGTTACCTGAAAAAGAATGCAAAAATAGTGCACATTATATAGGAGATACACACACACACATTTAAAAGATTAAAAGATTAAAAGTAGTTATCTCCAGATTCGGTGTCACATAGTTTGCTTTTTATCTGTTTTCTTTGTCTATGATTAATGTAAGAATAACTCTTTAAGAATAGTATTCGCACACAAAAGAATAGCATTTACGTTCTATTCTTCAAAGTTGGACTCAAATGCTGTTTTTTCCTAATATATATATATTTAAGATTTTATTCATCCATTTGATAGAGAGCAAGAGCACAAGCAGGAGGAGTGGTAGGCAGAGGGAGAGGGAGAAGCAGGCTGGTTTTCTCCAGGAATGTCCCATATTCTGGATATATCCAAAAGTGTGCTCTAAAGAAGTGATAAGATTCAGGTTAAACATTTTGGCAAAAAGGGGTGCCTGGGTGGCTCAGTCGGTTAAGTGGCTGCCTTTGGCTTGGGTCATGATCTCAGGATCCTGGGATGGAGCCCCAGGGAGTCTGCTTCTCACTCTCCTCTCTCCGGGCTCTCTCTCTAATAAATAAAGAAAATCTTAAAAAAAAATTTTTTTTTGGCAAGAATATGTCACAGGTATAGCTATGTACTTCATTTTGTATTATGTCAGGAGATACATCAAATTACTAATTTGATGCTGCGTTTGATCACTTGTTTGGGTGGTGACTATCCATTCTCTCCTTTAGGTATATTTTACCCTTTGTTGAGCAAGTAATTGCAGAGTAAGGCATTGGCACAGTGCTAATTTCCTGTTCCCCAACAAATTTTCACCACAGTTTGGTCACCCATCAATAAATCTTTCCTGAATTAATAGTGAAATACTTGGTGATTAAATAAAATTTTTTTTATTCTATTATTCCTTCTGCATTAATAGAAAGTTCTGTGAAAAAGAACTCTTCCTCATTAATACATAAAAGCAGGGTAACTGCTTAATTTTTTCCCCTAGTAATTCCACTATTTGGTATTTATGAAAACACTAATTCTAAAGGATATATGCATCCCCATATTTATTGCAGCACTATTTACAATAGCCAAATTATGGAAGCAGCCCAAGTATTTATTGATAGATGAATGGATAAAGAAGATGTGGTACACACACACACACACACACACACACACACACACACACACACTATGGAATAGTATTCAACCATGAAAAAGAATGAAATCTGGCCATTTGCAACAACATGGATGGATCTAGAGAGTATAATGCTAAACAAAATAGTCAGAGAAAGACAAATACCATATGATTTCACTCATATGTGGAATTTAAGAAAGAAAATAAATGAACAAAGGAAAAAAAAGAAATAACCTAAAAAAGAGACTCTTAATTATAGAGAACAAACACATGGTTACAAGAGGGGAGGTGGATGGTGGAATGGATGAAATAGGTGAAAGGAATTAAGAGTATACTTATCTTGATGAGCACTGAGTAATATATAAAATTGCTGATCACTAAAAAACAAAAAATTAAAAGTTTCTAGATTAAAATACAAATACTAAAATATCAGTATCAATACATCAAGCAATTGATGTTTAAGTCTTCTTTAAAAATCTTTTTGTCCTTAGGCTGTGTCATAGTAAGGATGCTCAGTCAGGGTGCCTAGTACAAAAGTCACTTGAAATAATTGTTTCTCTGAGTTTATGGGAGCAACTTGATATACAGTTAGGTTCAACTGTTTCATTTGGTTTCAATTTTAATGTTTGCTCTTTTTAGCTGCAATTTTATTTTTAAATATAAAAACCCCATTACATGGTTCAAGAATCAAAACTATGTAAAGAGTTATTCTCAGAGGAGTGTCACTTCAATCTCTAGACCCTCCACCCACCCAACCCCATTCCCACCCTCTATAGGTAATCATTTTCATTAGTTTCCAGTGTTTCTTTTTGCAAACATAAGCAAGCATATATTTTGCCATTTTTCTTGCACAAAAGGTCCACAAGTCTACACTTGCTTTTTTTCACTTAGTGTATTATGGAGGTCACTCCCTACTTTACCAGTAAAAATTTTCATCATTCTTTTTTGTTTATTTAACATTTGGATAGTACTCCACTGTGTGGATTACTGTAAGCTTTAACCCAACCTTACTGATGGGAATCTGTGTTGTTCCCACTCTTTTGCTCTACAAATAATGCTTGGGCAAATAATCTTGTGCATATGATTTTTTACATTTCTGGATATATATCTTTGGGGTACATTCATAAAGTAAGATTGCTGAGTCAAAGGGTAAATAGACATGTAATTTTATTAGATCTTACCAAACCCCTTCCATGGGAACTGTGCCATTTTGCACTCCCCAAGTCTGTGTATTTATTTTTCCCATAGTTCCTTCAACAGCGTGTTGTCAAGGGTTCCCTGGGTGGCTCAGGCGTTAAGCATCTGCCTTTGGCTCAGGTCATGATCCCAGGGTCCTGGGATCCAGCCCCAGGTAGGGCTCTCTGCTCAGCGGGAAGCCTGCTTCTCCCTCTCCCACTCCCCCTGCTTGTGTTCCCTCCCTCTGTCAAATAAATAAATAAAATCTTTAAAAAACAAAAACAAAACAAAAAAAACAGTGTGCTGTCAAATTTGGACTTTTGCCAATCTGATAGGTAAGAAGTGGTATCTTAGTACATTTTTTTTCACATTTCTTTTTTTTTTTTTTTTTTACAAGTGAGACTATAATCTTTTCATATGCATAAGGGTCATTTTCTTTTACTCTGAACTGTCTGTTCATGTTTTTTGCCCATTTTTCTCTCTATTTTTGGTCTTCATTGTCTTGATTTTTTTTTTAAGATTTTATTTATTTATTTGAGAGAGAGAGAATGAGAGAGAGCACATGAGAGGGGGGAGGGTCAGAGGGAGAAGCAGACTCCCTGCCGAGCAGGGAGCCCGATGCGGGACTCGATCCCGGGACTCCGGGATCATGACCTGAGCGGAAGGCAGTCGCTCAACCAACTGAGCCACCCAGGTGCCCCCATTGTCTTGATTTTTTAAAGTGCTCTCTAGGGATGCCTGGGTGGCTCAGTTGGTTAAGCATCTGCCTTCGGCTCAGGTCATGATCCCAGGGTCCTGGCTCTGCTCAGCAGGGAGTCTGCTTCTCCCTCTCCCCCTACTTTTGCTCTCTCTCTGTCAAATAAATAAATAAAAATCTTAAAAAAAAAGTGCTCTCTATATTATAGAGATTCACTCTTTGAGTGTTATATAGGTTGTAGATATTTCATCCTTATTTCTCATTTTTCTTTTTTTTAAAGATTTTATTTATTTATTTGAGAGAGAGCATGAGAGGGGGGAGGGTCAGAGGGAGAGGCAGACTCCCTGCAGAGCAGGGAGCCAGATGCGGGACTCGATCCTGGAACTCCAGGATCATGACCTGAGCCGAAGGCAGTCGCTTAACCAACTGAGCCACCCAGGCGCCCCTCTCATTTTTCTTTTAATTGTGCTTTTATGGATTTTTTTTTTTGATGGGGTGACAGGAGGTTGGGTGGAGTGTTTTTTTTGCTTATGTAAAAAAATTTTTTTTAATTGTTATGTACTAGTATTTATCAATCCTGTCGCTCTGGATTTGGAAACCAAGACAGAAGGGTTTTCTCCATTCCCAGGTAATAAGTTCATTCATGGTTTTAGTATTTCTATGATTTCATTTTTTCCATTTAAAGATTTTATTTATTTATTTGACAGAGAGAGCGAGAGAGCACAAGCAGGGGGAACAGTAGAGGGAGAGGGAGAAGCCGGCCCCCCCGCCAAGCAGAGAGCCAGATGTGGGGCTCCATCCCAGAGCCCTGGGATCATGACCCGAGCTGAAGGCAGACGTTTAACCATCTGAGCCACCCAGGTGCCCCTCATTTTTTCCATTTAGATAGTGTTGTTAGAATTGGCAAATGAGGGGAGCCTGGGTGGCTCGGTCGTTAAGCATCTGCCTTCGGCTTGGGTCATGATCCCAGGGTCTGGAGATCGAGTCCTGCATCCGGCTCCCCGCTCAGCCGGAAGCCTGCTTCTCCCTCTCCCACTCCCCCTGCTTGTGTTCCTGCTCTTGCTATCTCTCTTTTTCTGTCAAATGAATAAATAAAAATCTTAAAAAAAAAAAGAATTGGCAAATAAAAATACAGCATACTCAGGTAAATTTGAATTTCATATAAAAAACAAGTAATTTTTTATGTAATATGTACCAAGGAGCAAAGGTAGGCAACTCTCTTTTAACTGGCAAGCCTACATTTGGATTTATGATCCATTTAGTGTTTATTCTGGTGTATATTAGGGAGCATGAGTCCAATCTTATCTTCTCCCAAATACAAATTCCACTTTCAAAAAGTAATTTTTAATGAAGGAGTAGTCTTAAATAAATTAGTGGCAATATGACATTTTGCCCCTGAATGCTGTGCTTTGCATCTTTTAAGAATTAAGAACATTTGGGGCGCCTGGGTGGCTCAGTCGTTAAGAGTCTGCCTTCGGCTCAGGTCATGGTCCCAGGGTCCTGGGATCAAGCCCCATATCAGGCTCCCTGCTCGGTGGGAAGCCTGCTTCTCCCTCTCCCACTCCTCCTGCTTGTGTTCCCTCTCTCACTGTGCCTCTTTCTCTGTCAAATAAATAAATAAAATCTTTAAAAAAAAAAAAGAATTAAGAACATTTTCCTACCTAGCTAACATAATACTATCACATTTAATTAGATTAAGAATTCCTTAATATCATCTAATATTTAGTACATATTCAGATTTTCCAATTGTCCCAAAATTTTCTTCACATTTGGTTTACTTAAAACAAGAGCCAATTTAGAACAACACATTATGTTTGGTTTTTCTGTTTGTTTGTTTGTTTTTTAATTTAATTTATTTATTTGACACAGAGAGAGAAAGATAGAGAGAGCACAAGCAGGGGGAGTGGCAGGCAGAGGGAGAAGCAGGCTCTCCACTGAGCAGGGAACCTGATGCGGGACTCGATTCCAGGACCCTGGGATCATGACCTGAGCCAAAGGCAGATGCTTAACCAACTGAGCCACCCAGGTGCCCTGGTTTTTCTGGTTTCTTATATCTCTTTTAGTCTTGGGCAGTTCCTTTTTTCACAACACTGATTTGTTGAAGAGACTGAGCCAGTTAGTTGTCTTCCATTCTTTAAGATTTATTTATTTGAGAGAGAGAGCACGCGTGATTGTGAGTAGGGGGAGAGGGAGAGAGAAAGAGAGAATCCTCAAGTAGACTCTCCACTGAACATGGAGCCTGATGCCAGGCTCAATCCCAGGACCCTGAGATCATGATCTGAGCTGAAACCAAGAGCTGGATGCTCAACCGACTGAGCCACCCAGGTGCCCCAGTTAGTTGTCTTTTAGAATGCATGTTCCACCTACAGATTTGTCTTATTGCTTCCTCATGATGTCATCCCATGAGCTTCCTGTTGCAGGTGTGGTTAAAATCCATTAAATAATATAAAGCTTTATACTGGATTAGGGTGGAGACAGTCTGATTCTGTTATATTCTTCTTGCAATTAGCAAGTAATTCTTTGGAACCACATACATGTTAGGTTCTTCATCAATTATTCACCTCATGGTTCTTACACTAACTGATATTTTTTGACTTGCTAATTTAGAGGTTATTTTATTATCATTTTCTAATTACATGATTGGTTTTACATTGATTTACTAGCATTCTTTTTTTTTTAAGATTTTATTTATTTATTTGACAGGGAGAGACACAGCGAGAGAGGAAACACAGCAGGGGGAGTGGGAGAGGGAGAGAGAAGCAGGGTTTCCATGGAGCAGGGAACCTGATGTGGGGCTCAATCCCAGGACCCTGGGATCATGACCTGAGCTGAAGGCAGACACTTAATGACTGAGCCACCCAGGCACCCCGATTTACTAGCATTCTTTTTTTTTAATTAATTTTTAAAAAATATTTTATTTATTTATTTGACAGAGAGAGAGAGAGAGAGACAGCTAGAGAGGGAACACAAGCAGGGGGAGCCGGAGAGGGAGAAGCAGGGTCCTGGCAGAGCAGGGAGCCCAATATGGGGCTTGATCCCAGGACCCTGGGATCATGACCTGAGCCGAAGGCAGACGCTTAAAGACTGAGCCACCCAGGTGCCCTGATTTACTAGCATTTTTATGAAGAGTTTTCCCTTATGAACTGAGCCTACATAGTTTATTAGAAAGCAGGTTAAAGACTTAATTTTTCTCCTCTACTTTTCAAATTTTAAGTAAGGGAGTGAATTAATAATATGTGCCTCCAGTGGGGACAAGTGAATTTTTCCTGCATTTTTCTTTTTTTGGGGTATCATTTTGGAATTCAGACTTTCATAAATTCAATGTGTTTCCATGAACTACAACCTAGAGAGTGTGTTGTCCTAGAAGTCACACGAAGAAAGTTTACCAAGAAGGAAGTGATCAACCGTGAAACCATGAGCCAGGTGCTAGGTCAAGTAAAATTAAGATTGGGAATTCTCCATTGGACTTAGCAATACAGAGATTATTGATGCCTTCACCACAGCAGTTTGGAAGGAGTTGTGGGAGCAAGTACCTGATGAAGTGGGTTTAAGAAAGAGAAGAGAGGAATTAAAGAGCAGTCTTTGAAGGGATTTTCCTGCAAAATAAAGCAAGAAAAAGGAGGGGAGAACAGTAGCTACTGGTACAGTGAGTCGAGAGAGAAATTTTTATTTGTTTTGTTTGTTTACTATGATAGCTTTTATTTTTTTTATTTTTTTTTAAGATTTTATTTATTTATTTGAGAGAGAGAGAGACAGCGAGAGAGGGAACACAAGCAGGGAGAGTGGGAGAGGGAGAAGGAGGCTTCCTGCCTGAGCAGGGAGCCCGATGCGGGGCTCGATCCCGGACCCGGGATCATGAACTGAGTGGAAGGCAGACACTTTACGACCGAGCCACCCAGGTGCCCCAAAAGTCCGTAAGAATTTTTTAAAAAATCAATTTCTGTCAGCAGTCTCAATAGGCTGCCCCCCCCAAGAGACTACTTCTATCCACCTTATTTTCTTTATTGTCACTGCCATTCCATTAGTAACCACTTGTCCTTCTTTTAAAGCCCTGCCAAAAGTGCATTTCTTCCAGATGCTTCTTTTTTTTTAAAATATACTGAAATATAATTCACAGATTACATTGTATTAGTTTTAGGCATAAGACATAATGATGGCTATGTGTATGTATTGTGAAATGATTACCACAATAAGTCTAGTTAATATCCATCAACACACATAATTACAATTTTTTTTACTGCAATGAGAACTTTTAAAATCTACTCTCTTAGCAACTTTCAAATATACAATATAGTATTGTGAACTATAGTCGCCATACTGTACATTACTTCCCTGGGATTTATCTTATAACTGCAAGTTTATACCAAGAGTAATATTTGTCTGTTGTTAAAGTCGGAGAGTTAACAGCAAAATTGGGTACTGGTGAGAATGATACAGCAGCAAGTAAAACCTAAGAGATAAAAGGGAGAGTTCTGGAGTAAGAGAGGTGAAGGGAATTTGAATGTTGTGCATAAATGGAGGAAGGACTGTTTGAGATAGAAGAAGCATAAATAACTCAACAGATGGAAAAGTTGAGTGTGTGAGTGTGGATGCTGAGACATGGTTAGGTGTGTTGGTGAGAGTCTTTGGAAGTTCCCTTGTGATTACTTCCATTTTCTGGTGAAGTAGGAAGCATGATCACCAGCTAAGAATAGGTTTTGGAAGTGAGGATTTGGAGGTTCAGAAGAAAGAAAGATGAAAAGCTAACACGGGAGGGGTGAGGGTGAGTTGACTAGGGACATATAGTAAGATTGCCTGGCAATCTATAGGGTCCACCTGAGATGTCTGGCCAGGAATTTAGAATGGACCAGCCTGCTTTTGTGTTTTGCTCCAGCCACAGTTCAGCCACACAAATCAAATACATATGTGGGTTAGGGGAAGACAGCTGCATTTAACCAGAGGTGTGGTTTTGTCAAATGACCATGAAGAAACAAAAGGGAGAAACATGAGTCAAAATGTATGGAAGGGAGGCGCGCCTGGGTGGCTCAGTCGTTAAGCATCTGCCTTCGGCTCAGGTCATGATCCCAGGGTCCTGGGATCGAGCCCCGCGTCGGGCTCCCTGCTCCGCGGGAAGCCTGCTTCTCCCTCTCCCACTCCCCCTGCTTGTGTTCCCTCTCTCGCTGTGTCTCTCCCTGTCAAATAAATAAATAAAATCTTTTAAAAAAAAATGTATGGAAGGGAGTGTTTATAATGACTGACCATGGAATTGAAACTGGGTAAGGAGGGGAAATGAGGACACCAAAGGGTGGGGGACAGTAGTGTTACCAGATTTGAGGACCAATGGTGGCATTAAAGATCTCTAGAAGGAATAAGCTGAAAAGATAGGAGGTAGAGATTAGAGAATGGAATGCAGAAAGATGAGATCACAGAGGATCTGTACTTACTGATAATGACAAAATCAAGGTTATGACTATAGAGGTGAGTGGCTGAGGTAGGTTGGAGGACAAGACCAGTGGAGGTGAATTCAAGAAATTGAACAATGTGGGTATTGAGGGTTTGTCTAGATGTAAACTGAAATTAACAAGAATGAAAAGTAGTACTGACGGGAGAAACCACAAGCCAGGAACTAAAATCTTTGAGAAAGGTAAGGAGAATATTTCCAAATACTAATAACAATAATTCTACCATCAATCACACTGATGAAGGAAGTCTAAGGTTTCTCTGTAGCAGAGGTTCTTAGACTTTTTGGTCTCAAGATCATTATAAACCCTTTTTTTAATTTAAATTTTAGTTAACATGCAGTGTAATATTGGTTTCTGGAGTAGAATTCAGTGATTCATCACTTACATACAACATCCAGTGCTCATCACAAGTGTGCTCTTTAATACCCATTCCCCATCTAGCCCATCCCCCCTCTACTTCCCTCCATCAACCCTCAGTTTGTTCTCTATCATTAAGAGTCTCTTATGGCTTGTTTTCCTCTCTCCTTTTTTTCTTTTCCCCTTTCCCATATGTTGATCTGTTTTCTTTCTTAAATTCCACATATGAGCGAGATCATATGGTATTTGTCTTTCTCTGACTGACTTAATTCACTTAGCACAATACACTCTGCTCCATCCATGACTTTACAAATGGCAAGATTTCATTCTTTTTGATGGATGAGTAACATTCCATTATGTATACATATACTGTATCTTTATCCATTCATCTGTCTCGTTAGTCAATGGACATTTGGGCTCTCTCCATAGTTTGGCTATTGTTTATAATGTTGCTATAAATATCGGGGTGCATGTACCCCTTCAAACCTGTATTTTTGTAACCTTTGGGTAAATACTTAGTAGTGCAATTGCTGGGTCATAGGGTATCTCTATTTTCAACTTTTTGAGGAACCCCCATACTGTTTTCCAGAGTGGCTGCACCAGCTTGCATTCCCACCAACAGCGTAGGAGGGTTCCCCTTTCTCTGCATCCTTGTCAACACGTGTTATTTCTTGTGTTGTTAATTTTAGCCATTCTGACTGGTGTGAGGTGGTATCTCATGGTGGTTTTGATTTGTATTTCCCTGATGCCGAGTGATGTTGAGCATCTTTTCATGTGTCTGTTAGCCATCTGGATGTCTTCTTTGGAAAAGTGTCTATTCAGATCATTGTAAACTCTTAAACATTATTGGGGACTATACAGAAATTAAAACTGAGAAAATGTTAAAATATTTATTTATTAAATCAATAAAAAATAATGGTAATATTACAAGTTAACATATATATGTTTATACAAAATAACTGTATTTCCCCAAACAAAAAATAATTAGTGAGAACAGTGGCATTTTACAAACCTCTTTAATATCTGGTTTAATAGAAACAGCTGGATTCTCATACTCCTTCGGCATCCAATATGTTCCCATGTCATGAAGCCTCTGGAAAACTCTCCTGTACACTCATGAGAGAATGAGAGTGAAAGCTGACAAACATTATTATGATATATTTTGATCTTGTGGATACCTCGAAAGATCTACACAGTCCCATATAGCAAGACATAGTACCTTCTAGGCCTATCTTAATTTAAGTCCCAATCACTTGGAGCTCCCCACCAACATGGATAGTTTCAGTATACACCAGCCCTGATTTAATTAAAATGTTGCTGGTATTTTTACTATATTGTTTTTACATATTTAAAACAATTCTTTCTTTAAATTCAATTTAATTGGGGCACCTGGGTGGCTCAGTCGGTTGGGCATCTGACTTCAGCTTGGGTTATGATCCTGAGGTCCTGGGATTGAGCCCCACATCGGGCTCCCCACTCGGCGGGGAGTCTGCTTCTCCCCGTCCCTCTATTGCTTCACCTGCTTGTGCTCTCTCTCTGTCAAATAAATAAATAAAACCTTTAAAAAAATAAATTCAATTTAGTTAACATATATTGTATTATTAGTTTCGGGGGTAGAATTTAGTGATTAATCAGTTGCGTATAACACCCAGTGCTCATTACATCAAGTGCCCTCCTTAATGCCCATCAGCCAGTTACACCATCCCCCTACCTTATTTTTACATATTTTAAGTATCAATCCTGGCACCCTCCAAACACTTCAGACTGCCTGTCTGAGTGGTCTAAGTTATCTTTCAAAGTATGAATTATTACTTTTATAAGTGCTTGATTACAAAGTGGCATAGATTTTTATTTTTTAAAAAAGATTTTATTTATTTATTTTAGAGAGAGAGCACAAGCGGGGTGAGGGGGAAAGGGAAAGGAGAGAGAGTGTCTCAAGCAGACTCCTTGCTGAGGCCAAGCCCAGAGCCCGACAATGTGGGGCTCAATCTCACAATCCTGAGATCATGAACTGAGCCAAAAGCAAGAATCAGATGACGCTTAACTGACTGAGCTACCCAGATGCCCTGGCATGGTTTTTTAATGATCTTCTCTTAACCCATTTTTTCCCATGCAAGTCCTACATTAAGCATGCAATTTTGCAGGTCAAGGAAAGTGTATATTGCATTGTAGCAGAAGTGTGTATATGTGCGTTTGTTCTTATCCCTCCCTTCTTTATTTCATGGTTCTGTACTTTGGTTTTATCAATTTTATCACAGATAAAGATCTTTCCACATTCATACACAGAGATCTTCATTCATTTTTACAATTGCATAGGGCTCCATTGTAAGGATATACCATAGTTTCTTCAACTCCTTCCCTGTTGATAGGTAGGTTGTTCCAATGTTTTGCTATTACAAATAATACCACAATGGATAACAATATGCATATGTTGTTTCTATTTCTGGAGCTATCTTCAGGATAGGTTCTAAGAAATGGGATTGTTGAGTTAAAAGGTGAATGCATTTCTTATTTTGGTAGGTATTAGATATTTCTAATTTTGTTAGCTTGTGTCATTTTCCTCTCTTACCACCAATGTCTGAGAGTGCTTCTTTCCCCACAGGCCTGCCATAGAGTATGTTGTCAAACTTTCAGATATTTACCAGTCTGATAAGTGAGAAGTGGTAGCACAATAAAAATTCATTTTGCATTTCTTCTGTCCTAAGTGAAGTTGAGAAAATTTTAATATGTTAAAAACCATTTGTAGGGCGCCCGGGTGGTTCAGTTGGTTAAGCGACTGCCTTCGGCTCAGGTCATGATCCTGGAGTCCCGGGATCAAGTCCCGCATCGGGCTCCCTGCTCAGCGGGAAGTCTGCTTCTCCCTCTGACCCTCCCCCCCCTCATGCTCTCTATCTCATTCTCTCTCTCAAATAAATAAATAAAATCTTAAAAAAAAAAAACCATTTGTATTGTCCCTTGGACTCTCTATTGCTGGCATTTGCCCATTATTCTATTGGGTGTTAGTTTCTTTCTTCTCAATGTCTAGGAGCTCTTTATGTAGAAGGGAGATTAGCCCTCTGTGATATAAATTGCACATATCTGCACTCTGCCAGGTGTTCTTATGTGATACCTTGTCAGATCAACCAAGCCAGAAGTAATCTCCACCTTTATTTATTTATTCTTTTTTTTTTGGGGGGGGGTGGGATTTAAAAGATGTTTTATTGACTTTCTAGTTTGAATCTGCTTACAAGGAAAAGAAAAATGTCTAACATGTGATGAATGAAAATAATGTTTATCCTAAGTCATTACTGAGTACAAATCCACAGCTTAACAATGTGACTTAAAAAGAAAGCAGAAGAGCATTCAACTGCTCTAACACACAGGATTAGAAATAAAAGGTAAAAGTACATTTGTTTTGGTAATTCTAAATATACAAATATTTATTTATTTTTAAAGATTTTTATTTGTCAGAGAGAGAGCGAGAGCAAGAACAAGCAGGGGAAGCTGCTGGGAGAAGGCAAAGCAGGCTCCCTGCTGAGCAAGGAGCCTGATGTGGGACTCGATCCCAGGACCCTGGGATCACGACCTGAACCGAAGGCAGACACTTAATGGACTGAGCCACCCAGGCGTCCTTAATCTCCATCTTTAAAGTCCTTATAACAATTCTCACCTACTGCCTTGTGTTATTTGTATTCATATTTTATCTCTTCTGCTAGATTATATTTATTCTCTCATAGAGTACTTTTGAGTGGATCAAAATTTGGTTTTAGCTATTGCTTGAAATGTGCAAATTATTAACAAGTGCTTGGGAATTTGTCCTGTATTATAGTTGTCATTCAGCATTTTTATTTATTTTTTTATTATTAACATATAATGTGTTATTTGTTTCAAGGGTCTGTGATTCATCAGTCTTACACAACACACAGTGCTCACCACAACACATACCCTCCCCAATATCCCTCACCCAGCCCCCCCATCCCCCTACCCCCCTCCCCTCCAGCAACCCTCAGTTTGTTTCCTGAGATTAAGAGTCTTTTATGGTTTGTCTTCCTCTTTGGTTTTGTCTTGTTTCATTTTTTCCTTTTTTCCCCTATGATCCTCTGCCTTGTTTCTTAAATTCCACATATCAGTGAAATCATATGATAATTGTCTTTCTCTAATTGACTGATATCACTTAGCATAATACCCTCTAGTTCCATCCACATCATTGCAAATGGCAAGATTTCTTTTTTTGATGGCTGTGTAATATTCCATTGTATATATATACCTCATCTTTATCCATTCATCTGTTGATGGACATCTGGGCTTTTCCATAGTTTGGCTATTGTGGACATTGCTGCTATAAATATTGGGGTGCAGGTGCCCCTTTGGATCACTACATTCGTATCTTTGGGGTAAATACCCAGTAGTGCAATTGCTGGGTCATAGGGTATCTCTATTTTCAACTTTTTGAGGAACCCCCATACTGTTTTCCAGAGTGGCTGCACCAGCTTGCATTCCCACCAACAGTGTAGGAGGGTTCCCCTTTCTCCGCATCCTCACCAACATCTGTTGTTTCCTGAGTTCTTAATTTTAGCCATTCTGACTGGTGTGAGGTGGTACCTCATTGTGGTTTTTGATTTGTATTTCCCTGATGCCGAGTGATGTTGAGCACTTTTTCATGTGTCTGTTGGCCATCTGGATGTCTTTGCAGAAATGTCTGTTCATGTCTTCTGCCCATTTCTTGACCAGGGTTTTTGTTTTTTGGGTGTTGAGTTTGATAAGTTCTTCATAGATTTTGGATACTAACCCTTTATCTGATAAGACATTTGCAAACATCCTCTCCCATTCCATAGGTTGCTTTTTAGTTTTGTTGATTTTTTCTTTCACTGTGCAGAAGTTTTTTATCTTGATGAAGTTCCAATAGTTCACTTTTGCTTTTGTTTCTCTTGCCTTTGGAGATGTGTCTAGCAAGAAGTTGCTGTGGCCGAGGTCAAAGAGATTGCTGCCTGTGTTCTCCTCTAGGATTTTGATGGATTCCTGTTTCACATTTAGGTCTTTCATCTATTTTGAGTTTATTTTTGTTTATGGTGTAAGAAAGCGACCCAGTTTCATTCTTCTGCATGTGGCTGTCCACTTTTTCCAACACCATTTGTTGAAGAGACTCTTTTTTCCATTGGATATTCTTTCCTGCTTTGTCAAAGATTAGTTGAGCACAGAGTTGAGGGTCCATTTCTGAATTCTCTGTATTGTTCCATTGATCTGTGTGTCTGTTTTTGTGCCAGTACCATACTGTCTTGATGATGACAGCTTTGTAATAGAGCTTGAACTCCAGAATTGTGATGCCACCAGTTTTAGTTTTCTTTTTCAACATTCCTATGGCTATTTGGGGTCTTTTCTGCTTCCTTACAAATTTTAGGATTATTTGTTCCAGTTCTGTGAAAAAAGTTGAAGGTATTTTGATAGGGATTGCATTGAATGTGTAGATTGCTCCAGGTAGCATAGACATTTTAACAATATTTGTTCTTCCAATCCATGAGCATGGAATATTTTTCCATCTCTTTGTGTCTTCCTCAATTTCTTTCATGTATTCTATAGTTTTCTGAGTACAGATCCTTTGCCTCTTTGGTTAGATTTATTCCTAGGTATCTTATGGTTTTGGGTGCAATTGTAAATGGGATCCAATCATTAATTTCCCTTTCTTCTGTCTCGTTGTTGGTGTATAGAAATGCAACTTATTTCTGTACATTGATTTTATATCCTGCCACTTTACTGAATTCCTGTATGAGTTCTAGCAATTTTGGGGTGGAGTCTTTTGGGTTTTCCACATAAAGTAGCATATCATCTGCAAAGAGTGAGAGTTTGACTTCTTCGCCGATTCGGATGCCTTTTCTTTCTTTTTGTTGTCTGATTGCTGAGCCTAGGACGTCTAATACTATGTTGAATAGCAGTGGTGATAGTGACATCCTTGCCATGTTCCTGACCTTAGGGGGAAAGCTCTCAGTTTTTCCCCATTGAGAATGATATTCGCTGTAGGTTTTTCATAGATGGATTTTATGATATTGAGGTACGTATCCTCTATCCCTACACTGTGAAGAGTTTTAATCGAGAAAGGATGCTGCACTTTGTCAAATGCTTTTTCTGCATCTATTGAGAGGATCATATGGTTCTTGTCCTTTCTTTTATTGATGTATTGTATCACAGTGATTGATTTGTGGATGTTGAACCAACCTTGCAGCCCAGGAATAAATCCCACTTGGTCGTGGTGAATAATCCTTTTAATGTACCGTTAGATCCCATTGGCTAGTATTTTGGTGAGAAATTTTGCATCTGTGTTCATCAGGGATATTGGTCTGTAGTTCTTTTTGGTGGGGTCCTTGTCTGGTTTTGGGATCAAGGTAATGTTAGCCTCATAAAAAGAGTTTGGAAGTTTTCGTTCCATTTCTATTTTTTGGAAGAGTTTCAGAAGAATAGGTATTAATTCTTCTTAAATGTTTGGTAGAATTCCCCTGGGAAGCCATCTGGCCCTGGGCTCTTGTTTGTTGGGAGATTTGATTACTGCTTCAATTTCTTTGCTGGTTATGGGCCTGTTCATGTTTTCTATTTCTTCCTGGTTCAGTTTTGGTAGTTTATACATCTCTAGGAATGCATCCATTTCTTCCAGATTATCTAATTTGCTGGCATAGAGTTGCTCATAAAATGTTCTTATTATTGTTTGTATTTCTTTGGTATTGGTTGTGATCTCTCCTCTTTCATTCATGATTTTATTTATTTGGGTCCTTTCTCTTTTCTTTTTGATAAGTCTGGCCAGGGGTTTATCAATCTTATTAATTCTTTCAAAGAACGAGCTCCTAGTTTCGTTGATCTGTTCTACTGTTCCTTTGGTTTCTATTTCATTGATTTCTGCTCTGATCTTTATTATTTCTCTTCTCCTGCTGGGTTTAGGCTTTATTTGCTGTTCTTTCTCCAGCTCCTTTAGGTGTAGGGTTAGGTTGTGTATTTGAGACCTTTCTTGTTTCTTGAGAAAGGCTTGTATTGCTATATACTTTCCTCTTAGGACTGACTTTGCTGCATCCCAAAGATTATGAACAGTTGTGTTTTCATTTCCATTTGTTTCCATGAATTTTTAAATTCTTCTTTAATTTCCTGGTTGACCCATTCATTCTTTAGTAGGATGCTCTTTAGCCTCCATATATCTGAGTTCTTTCCAACTTTCCTCTTGTGATTGAGTTCCAGTTTCAAAGCATTGTGGTCCGAAAATATGCAGGGAATGATCCCAATCTTTTGGTACCAGTTGAGACCTGATTTGTGACCCAGGATGTGATCTATTCTGGAGAATGTTCCACGTGCACTAGAGAAGAATGTGTATTCTGTTGCTTTGGGATAGAATGTTCTGAATATGTCTGTGAAGTCCATTTGGTCCAGTGTGTCATTTAAAGCCTTTATTTCCTTGTTGATCTTTTGCTTGGATGATCTGTCCATTTTAGTGAGGGGGTTGTTAAAGTCCCCTACTATTATTGTATTATTGTCAATGCATTTCTTTGATTTTGTCATTAATTGGCTTATATAATTGGCTGCTCCCATGTTAGGGCCATAGATATTTACAATTGTTAGATCTTGTTGGATAGATCCTTTAATTATAATATAGTGTCCTTCCTCATCTCTTATTACAGTCTTTGGCTTAAAATCTAATTTGTCTGATATAAGGATTGACACCCTAGCTTTCTTTTGATGTCCATTAGCATGGTAAATGGTTTTCCAGCCCCTCACTTTAAATCTGGGGGTGTCTTTGGGTCTAAAATGAGTCTCTTGCAGACAGCATATCGATGGGTCTTGCTTTTTTATCTGATACCCTGTGTCTTTTGATTGGGGCATTTAGCCAATTTACATTCAGCATAACTACTGAAAGATATGAATTTAGGGCCATTGTATTGCCTATAAGATGACTGTTACTGTATATTGTCTCTGTTCCTTTCTGATCTAGTTACTTTTGGGCTCTCCCTTTGCTTAAAGGACCCATTCAATATTTCTTGCAGGGGTGGCTTGGTGATCACAAATTCTTTTAGTTTCTGTTTGTCCTGGAAGCTGTTTTTATCACTCCTGTTTTCAATGACAGCCTAGCTGGTTAAAGTATTCTTGGCTGCATATTTTTCTCATTTAATACCTGGAATGTATCATGCCAGTCCTTTCTGGCCTGCCAGGTCTCTATGGATAGGCCTCCTGCCGATCTAATGTTTCTACCATTGTAGGTTACAGACCTCTTGTCCCGAGCTACTTTCAGGATTTTCTCTTTGTGTCTGAGACTTGTAAGTTTTACTATTAGATGTCAGGGTGTTGGCCCTTTTTTATGGATTTTGAGGGGGGCTCTTTGTGCCTCCTGGATTTTGATGCCTGTTTCCTTCCCTAAATTAGGGAAGTTCTCCACTATAATTTGCTCCAATATACCTTCTGCCCCCCCTTCTTCTTCATCTGGGATCCCAATTATTCTAATATTGTTCCGTTTTATGGTATCACTTATCTCTTGAATTCTCCCCTTGTGATCCAGTAGTTGTTTGTCTCTATTTTTCTCAGCTTCTTTATGTCCATCATCTGGTCTTCTATATCACTAATTCTCTCTTCTGCCTCATTTATCCTAGCAGTTAGAGCCTCCATTTTTTATTGCATCTCATTAATAGCCTTTTTGATTTTGACTTGGTTAGATTTTAGTTCTTTTATTTCTCCAGAAAGTGATTCTCTAGTTCCTTCTATGCTTTTTTCAAGCCCAGCTAGTATCTTTATAATTGTTATTCTGAACTCTAATTCCAACATCTTACTAATGTCCATATTGATTAGGTCCCTGGCAGTCAGTACTGCCTCTTGTTCTCTTTTTTGAGGTGAGTTTTTCCATTTTGTCATTTTGTCCAGAGAGGAATAGATGAATAAGACAACAAAAGGCAACAATGACCCCAGAGAAATAAACACTAAACCAACTTAGAAGAGACCGGAAACTAAAAAAAAAAAAAAAGAAGAGACCGGAAACTTTGGCGGGGGAGGGGAGAATATGATCAGGTGGGTGAATAGAACAGAGCCATACACCAGATTTGGGGTGATTTTGGTCTGTTAGAAGAAATTGCATCCCAAAATTTTAAAGAAAGAATAACATATATATACAAAAATAAGCTTAAATACAATGAAGGGCTAGAATATGACTGTAAAAATGAAAATTAAAAAAGATTTTCAATGGGGATTAACATAAGAATAAAAAAAAAAAGAGCACTGCATCAGGAAGTAAAGAATACACAGATGAACAAAATGTAGTATTGCCTTGAAACAGAAACAACAAAAGTAGTAAGAATACAACATAACAAGGGTTATTAATTCCTCACAGCAAGAAAAAAGTGAAAACCATGAATTGCTATCCATAACATGAATAGTCAGAAATTTTTATCAATACCAGTATTGTTGAGATACAGTACAACTATGTACAGTTCAACATGGGGATATGTAAATTTAAGATCTATTAATAGGGTAGATTACTGCCACATATGACCTGGGCAAGGTGCCTAGGGAGGGTTATAGGGAAGACTGAAAATTATCACAGTCATTTCCCATGGACAATAGTACTGTTCACTGTGGGAAGATCAGGAAACAGCTTTGGTGTGGTGCCTACTTGGTTTTTTTAACTGGTCTAAATAGCTTAAGAATTATGGGCTGCTCCTTTATCACTTCAAGTATGTACAAAGTAAAAAGAGAAAAGGAAACAAAGAGTGATTCTGCTTCCAAAAATTACAAAACAAATCATAAAAAAATTCTTAGTGTTATATTTTAAGGTAAAAAAATGGAAATATGCAAACAACAAGAAAAATGAGAATTTTCTTGCTTTCCAAACTTCATTCTGATCTAAACCAATTTTCTTTTGTTACTTTTTTCAGGTACATCCATAGGCTTCCTTTCTATTTCTTTTTCTCTTTAACAATCTAGAGTCTAAAGTTATGAGTATTATTTTTTGTAGATACAATAAATTATCTTTGAAAGAAAGAATTAAAAACTTTTGAGTCCAAAATTTCATCAATTATTTGATGTACAATCAAGGTAATAAAACTTTTGGAGAAAAAAGATATCTTACATTAAATGTATTTTTAAAAGTCTGTGTAACAACAGTACACACTTTCCATACAATTACCTCCCACTTTCCTCATTTCCATATCAAAATTTGATTCTAAATTGTGCTTGTATTTGTAGACTCAAGGTTTTTCTGAATTACTTTTGGCCATTAGCAGTTATAAAGGGCATCATAAACACAATTTTCTTTCTTTATCTAGTGCTTGAGATTTTGACTTCTTTATAACTTTTAGGATTGACTGTATAATTTTCAAAGGGAAATCAAAGAATATCAGAGAAAATTCTGTACACATTTCTGTCAAGCTAAACCCATTTCCATTTTTTTTTTCTTTAACTGAATAACATATTGCTAAAAATTAAACAGTTTCTCTTATATGTCAAGAACCATGAAGGGTCTGCAATTTCACCACACTTGCAAGCTTACATGTCAGCCTTTCATTGTTTCATGGGTGCTGGCAGAAGACACAAGACTCCTGGGTCAAAGATGAAGGACAGTGTATTACAACAATAGCAGTATCCAGGATATTAGCATTTCTGTGAACCCTAGTCCTACTTGGTAGCACTGAGAGCCAGAGGACACCTGCCCATGCAGTGGGTGGCCTTACAGGAAAGGAGCTCTGATTTTAAAAACTCAGAATATTTATAATGTGCAGTAAGAATGACTGCTCTTTGGTCCAAGGAGAGAGAGAGAAAAAGAGAGAGACTATTTCTGTCTTCCAAGGCTGCTGACTATATGAGCATTCCTAAAAGGGTAGTCCAGAAATGAAGGTAATCAGGGCAGTCAGCACCTTGCTCACAATACATGAAGAAACATAAGAAACCTGTAAAGAATTGTCACCTAACAAAATGGACCCATCATTTCTACACCATCATGACTTGGCAAATTTTCCCATGACTACATCACTCTGTCAGCCACTCTGATTAATCTGATTGGCAGAGACTGGAACCAAATCTGTTCAATTTGTCTCATACAGCATTTAATTAAGGTTATAGCCAACAGGACTCCAAGTACAGGATGAGAACAACCTGCAATATGTGTCTCAGTCAATTCCCCAAACCCCCCAGGATCCCAGAGTTAAGAGTTGAATAAGTCCCATAAGCTATCAGGGACACCT
The DNA here is from genome assembly GCF_002201575.2 of Neomonachus schauinslandi. Taxonomy (NCBI): domain Eukaryota; kingdom Metazoa; phylum Chordata; class Mammalia; order Carnivora; family Phocidae; genus Neomonachus; species Neomonachus schauinslandi. The sequence continues at coordinate 26,578,230 of NC_058413.1, read as the reverse complement.
TAGAAAGATAGATGTCTTTCTCTGTAAGTTTCTGTATTGACCTTTCTATTCAGCAGAAACATTAGTTCAGATAAGGCAGGATGTAGTAGAAATTGCACAGACTCCATCTTAGCCTACATGAAGGAAGTCTAGTGGGCAATTCTATCATCTGTAATAACCATAGCCCATGAGTTAAGCCTGAGCTGAATGCTTTCCAGGGCTTAGTGGGCATCACAACTAAAGTCATAGAGAATTGTCATCCAATATTATATAGAATCACAATGTGAGCTTTTCAATGCTAGAATAATGATACACGAAGATACAACTTCAACTAACTGTGAAATTTCTACAGTCTATTCCAAGAGCCTTGGCAATGTACACTGCTGAGTTTCATGGCTGGCAATATTATGCATGTCCAACTTTTTGTTTCAGTAAGGAATGAAAATATCATCTCCTGGAAAGCATTTTAAGCAATAGCAAGAGTTATAGAAACTCCACAAGTCAACTCCTTATGGAATTACCAATGAAGATCAACATGAAAACAACCCTCACCCTAGTGGCTGTTTTCACTTGGATAGAGATGGACTTGTCCCAGGGTATCACAACTTATTCCTCCCTTTACAGCACATGTTTTTCAACTTCAGAAATACTAAAACATGAAAATAAAAACATGCATCTTACAACTGGAAAAAAAAAAAAGATTTTCAAAAAGGAATTGATAAGTTGGTTGAAAAAGGAAAGAAGAAAAATTTTTTAAAAAGAAAAAATAAAGAAAATTAAAAAATTAACTTTGAAAGACTAAAGCATCATGGGGAAAAAGCCATGGATTCTATGTGCATTATTCCCCTAGTGCTGGAGTTCTGCTATTCTCATTGATCGGTAAACTTGGTCTTGGAAGGCTGTTCTCGCTGATCTTCTGGGGGAGGGGCCCATTGCCGTGGTTCCCAAATGTCTTTGCTGGAGGTGGAATTGCCCCGCCCTTGCCCGGTCCGGGCTAAGTCATCTGCTCTAGTTTGCTCTTGGGAGCTGTTTTTCCCTGCAAGCTTTCCGTACAGCTTTGGAGGCCGAGAGTGAAAATGGCGGCCTCCCAATCTCGGTCCCGGAGGAGCCAAGAACTCAGGGCCCCACTGCTCAGTGAGCCCCCAGAGAAAAGCCGTCAGTCATTCCCGTCTCCCCGGTCTCCGGCCGCACTCCGTGCTCACCCGGCCTGTGACTGAGCATTTGTATCTCTGGCACCCGAACCCCGTATGGAGTCTCCAAACCCAGCAGATCCCTGTGGTGCGCTCCCGCGCTGCTCCTCCCAGGGGAGGAAGGTGAGTCTCCCCGGATCTGCCGCTTGTTGGGTCCCTGCTGGAGGAGTAGTGGCCCAACTGTGCCGCAGATAACGGTTTATGGCAACCCTGAGCTGAGAGCCCACGGCTCGGCTCCGTCCCTGCAGCCGGCTTCCCCGCTCCGATACTTGGGAGCTCTGCCGCACTCAGGCACCCTGGTCTTTCTGTGACCCCGAGGGTCCTGAGACCACACTGTCCTGCGAGAGTTCCATCCCCGCTTAGCCACTGGAGAGACATCCCTCAGCAGAGCCGACTTCTAAAATTTCTGATTTTGTGCTCCGAAGCTCTGTCACTTGCCAGAAGCAGCTGACGGAGGCCCCCTCCCCCGCCGTCTATCCTCCCGGATATCTCCTCGGAATCACGCCACATATCCTACCTTCCAGAAAATGGTCGCTTTTCTGTTCAGAATGGTCGCTTTTCTGTTCAGAGTTGCTGCTATTCTTTTCTTTGATCTCCGGTTGAGTTTGCAGGTGTTCAGAATGGTTTGATAACTATCTAGCTGAATTCCTGGGACCAGATGAAATTTAGGTCTCCTACTCCTCCGCCATCTTAGACACTCTCCTATTCAACATTTTTTAGAATTTATTTAGTTCATTCTTTTCATTAATTCCTAACAACATTTTAGAGCTGAAAATAATTCCAATACTCCAATTGTGCAAGGTTGGCCCTTCCTAACAAATTCCAAGGCCAGTTTTACTTATGAACAAAACTGGAAGAATCTGAAGTTAAAATTAGCAAATTGAAAATATTGCTGAGCTTAAAAGAAAATATAAAATACAGGATAGTTAGATATGTGCATAAGGATGGATTAACATTTGGAAATCTATTAAATATATTGTCATAATAACAAAAAAGAAAATCATTATCATTTGATATTTGTTAAAAAGTATTTGATAAAATTCCACACCCATTTAGGATTTAGGAACAGGGAAGTCTCAGAGGGTGTGTGGGCCAGGGATGGCCCCAAAGAGTAGGAGGCGTGGGGGGGGGCCCCTAAGTGTCACTGCTAAGCACTCTCAGCCAGAATCCAGAGTAGGACCCTTCAAGGATAGGTGCAGGTGCAATGGCATCCAAAGAGGAGCAAGCGGTAAAAAAAATCTCAACATGGAAAATGCCAGCCAGGAAAACAGAAAAAAGGATGAATAGGAGCAAGTTGCTAATAAAGGAGAGTCCTTGGTCCTCCCTTTGGAAGCTGGTGAATATTGTGTGCCTAGAGTAAATCATAGGTGGATGCGTGTTAGGCAGCCCATCCTGCAGTGTAGGTGGGACATGATTCAGAGACTTGGAGAGCTGCAGGCAAGGATGAGAGAAGAGAATATGGAAAGGATTGGGGAGGTGGTGAGACAGCAGATGGAAAAGCTGAGGGAAAAGTAATTCAGTCATAGTCTGCAGGTGATTAGCACTGACCTTCCTTACCATGACCATCATGTTGTGTTTTGCCTTATGACTTGAATCCTGATATTTTCCCTCAAGTTAATAGGAAGACTCATCTGCTTCCTAAACTTGCATGTTCTCCATGTACCTTTGTTGTAAACCTTTTGATGGTAGATGTCTCTTGTGGGTTTCTGATGGCCAGCTTCTAATTGAATGTTGTATTTTGACCCAATCTGTAAGATTCTGTCAGTGGGAGAGTTTTACCCTATTGTATGGCAAGATGCTCATTATATACTGTGAAGTTCATAAAGCAGTTTAAAAAGGTGAAAAAAAAAAGGGCGCCTGGGTGGCTCAGTTGGTTAAGTGTCTGCCTTCGGCTCAGGTCATGATCCCAGGGTCCTGGAATCGAGCTCCACATCGGGCTCCCTGCTCAGCAGGGAGTCTGCTTGTCCCTCTGCCTGCCACTCTCCCTGCTTGTGCTCTCTCTCTCTCTCTCTTCCTCTCTGACAAATAAATAAATAAAATCTTTTTTTTTTAAAGATTTTCAGTTTTTTAAAAAGTGAAAAAAAGAGAGAGAAAAGAAAAAAGAAAAGGGAATCTTTGGGCGCCTGGGTGGCTCAGTTGGTTAAGCGACTGCCTTCGGCTCAGGTCATGATCCTGGAGTCCCGGGATCGAGTCCCGCATCGGGCTACCTGCTCAGCGGGGAGTCTGCTTCTCCCCCTCCCGCTCCCCCCTCTTGTGCTCTTTCTCTCTCTCACTCTCTCTCTCAAATAAATAAATAAAAAAATCTTTAAAAAAAAAAAAAAAAAAAAAAGAAAAGGGAATCTTTAAAAACTAGGAACAGAAGGAAACTTCCCTGCTTGATAAAGACTATTTCCCAGAAATCTACAGCAGGTCATTTTAAATTACAGTAATGGTCACTTTCACGTCTGCTCAATGCTGCACTGGAGGTCCCAGTTAATGCCAAACGAAGTATAAATGTTGAAAAGTGAGACAGATCTGTCAATATTTTCAAACAATATGATTTTCTACCTAGAAGATACAAGTAAGTCAATTGATGAACTATTAGAAATAACAATAAAATCCAGTAAGGTGGTCAAATAGAAGATCAACTTACAGAAATTAAGAGTTCCCTATACTCCATCAGTAATGGATTAGAAAAATGTTATAAATGATAAAATATACTCATGATAGCAATAAAAACCATAAAACATCCCAAAACAGTTCCTTTTCTGGCCATCTATGAACTCCCAATTACCTAAGGCTGTGGTCAGTCTTATTTGATCTACCAGTAATATTTGACAAAGCATATCACTCCTTTCTTTTGGAAACATTTTCATCACTTTACCTCCAAGATACATATATACTCATATCTTGGTTTTGCCAATACCTCATTGGCCAAAATTACGTATATACACACACGTATATATGTGTGTCTCTCTATATAATATATATTATATATTATTCTTATATATATAACATATCAGCCAACATCATTCATAAGACCAATGCTATTAACACATATATTGTAATATTTTATTACTATATTTATTTAATATATCTAATGTATATCAATATGCTTAATATATTAATATGCTTAATATATTATAATTATAATATATAATATATAATATATATTAATATTTAATATATTTATTACTATTACTATGAATTTCACCACTTGCAGTGTTTCCATGAATCCCCCAGGTGGCAGACAAATACAATTTCCACTTGATTAAACTAACATGGCATGGTAAGAATGTTACTTTCTTATTGATTATCAATTAGAAATACTAATCAGAATTCTAGAATACAGGCCAAGTATACTTACCATATGATTATGGAACAAATTTCTTATAATTTACATTAGAAGTTCGTTAGGAACATAAATGGCATTTGTTAAATTGCTGAGCAATCATTGTAATTAGGCACTTTGGTAAATATATATCCACCTGATCCACCATCCTAAACATTTAGAAGTGTATCTGCTGGGTAGGAAAGTTAATACTGGTCCTTAAGGATCTGAAAAAAATCAATTAAGCATCACTGATAATAAAGCAAAAGCTCTGTTAGCCAACTAACTGGGTTTTTAAATCTCTAAATTCTTTAGAGATTTCTACCATTATTATTAATTTTAAACTCTTGTCAGTCAAAATTGTCCTAAAAGGCTGGGTGCCTGTTATACTTGGTATAATTTACCCACTTGCTATAAATACATTAAGCGTACCCCACCTCCTCACGCTCACATCTGTTTTTCTAATGTTTGAGTCTGCTTTTGATGTTTTGATGTATTTTATAAGAAAGGAGCATGACCACAGATAGGCAGAGGGGTGGGCAAATAGTTTGAAGGCTTGTGTGAGAAGGACACAAATATAATAGGGACTTTATTTTTTAAAGTATCAATAACACTACCAAGTAATGAATTCTCTATGTACATGATGAAAAAGACTGGAAAGACTATTGACTCATCTTGAATTGTTAATTAAACACATCTCTTACATATTTCCTAAATTTAATCTGACTCTACTGCTGGCTTTTAAAATGATTTGAAAAGCAAAAAAAAAAAAAAAGAGAGAGAGAGAGAGAGATAATCAGTTAAAAACCATCTGGGCATTGTTAAAATTATATTCATTGTTCTAAATATTGAAAAAACGTTCTTAAATTAGTCAAGAACTAGAACAACAATATTGGCAAAAACCGAGAGGAGAAAAAAAGCCAATTATAATCTCACCACTTTGAAAAACAGTTTTTATTTCACATAGTCCCTTTTTGTATTCAGTCATATGTACACATTTTTCCCATCGTAGAAAACATTTGATATATACAATTTTGATTTCTGTGAAGAGCTGTTTTTTTGTTTTTAAAAATGTGGGGCCAGAGGGTACCTGGCTGGCTTAGTCGGTGGAGCATGAGACTCTTGGTCTTGGGGTTTGGGTTCCAGCCCCACGTTGGGTATAGAGAATACTTAAAAATAAAATCTTTAAGAAAAAAATCGGGGGCTGATGCTAACTAGTATGGCATAGACTTTATACTGACTCTAATTGCCTTTTTTTTTTTCTTAAGATTTTATTTATTCATTTGACACAGAGAGAGAGCACAAGCAGGGGGCGCGGCGGGCAGAGGGAGAGGGAGAAGTAGGCTCCCTGCCAAGCAGGGAGCCCGGCGCCGGCCTGATTCCCAGGACCCTGGGATCATGACCTGAGCAGAAGGCAATGGTCAACTGACTGAGTCACTCAGGCGCCCCTCCAATTGCCTTTTAAGAGAAGCTAAACACTTTTGTCAGGGATGGGCATCGAAGTCAGAATCTACCCTGTAGATAGACTCTCCACTAATGAATTAAGCAATCCAATCACATGTACCCTACTTGAAAGGTTGGAGAAAGTAGAGAGATACCAGGAGAGAAAGACCATGTGGACTCTGATATAACCAGTCCTTGAACTGTCTTGGTTATGAAATGGCTTAATAATTTTAAACCACACATGCCCTTAACAGTTAACCCCCTTTTCCCTTAAAACTGAATAAACTTCTGTTCTTTGTAAACTAGAGTATGACCCAACCACATTTTGATAAATTACCGATTTCGTGTCCTCTTTCCCTTTCTTATTCTGTTTCCTCGCCTTTCACGGGAGCTTGTTCAGCAAATGATTCATTTGAAATAGAAATAATTTTTAAAAATGGATCTTACCAACTCTGAAAACAACTTGCTATTGCATAAAAATAAAGAATATTTTAGAACTTTGCTTCCACAGTTTCATTATTATCCTCGATCCTGAAAATTGTATAAAAGATGTATTCATTTTCTGGGAGAAAAATCCACAATCTCCATAAATTTATGTTATCTAAAATGCCATGTTTTTAGGACATGAATTTAGCCCACAAAAGACTCTCAGTAAAATATGTATGCCTCATAATCTTTGGTGAAATAATATTCTGCACAATAGTACAATACTACCACTATACTCTGTTTTTCATCCAAAGACTCTTCTAAATTCTTTTTATGAGGCAACACATACTTTCAACTCTATGATGGTCATTTCATTGTTTACTGGTAATAGTACACAGAAGGATGGAATGTGCTATCCCTGGCACGAAGAGTTCTGTTGGAAGTTTAGAGAGAATAAAATGTCTCCATACTTTAGTGACTACAGAGAAAACACTTGTGGAAAAGAGCAAAGTTCCAAGAAGTATATATTTATTATCTCTGTGCTGGTTAGTTGGAACTCTTGGTCAATGAGATCATGGTTTTAATCCCAATGTGGCTCATTTGTCTTTCCTCGCACCCTTAATCATGACATGCACCTGTAGCCCCAGCCAACTGCTTGACAATGTCTCTTCGTGGCCCAAAGGGGGGCCTGTTAAGAAAATAAAATAATCTGTGCAATTCCACCACTATAACTGAAGAAATAATTTAAAATTCTTGTCCAACTGACAATGGATTAATAGTTAATCATTTTCATCTAGACATCAATAGTTGTATAGAAAGGCACTGCTTATATATACACGAACAATTCCTAGATGATCTAGATGAACAATTAATTGATTCTGCACAACAGAATATATAAATGTTTCTATATATTTATATACAAACTATAAATATAAATAAATGTAATATATATAATTCTGCATAATACCCAGAAGTGGAATTGCTGCATCATATGGTAGTTCCATTTTTTATTTTTTTGGAACCTCCATACTGTTTTCCATAGTGACTGTACCAATTTACATTCCCACCAACAGTGTACAATCCCATCTTAATAGTGATGGGATTTCCCAAGTGTGTTTCATTGTGTGTCAGTGTACAGATAGAGTATCACTTTTTAAATTTTATAATTGGAAGTTCGTACTTCTGACCCTTGAGATATGCCATTTGTCTTTCTGTGTCTGACTTATTTCATTTAGGATATGCCTTCAAGTTCCTTTCATGTTGTCACGAATGGCAGGATTTCCTTCTTTTTTATGGCTGAATTTTATAAATATATACATACAATATATACAATATATATGCACAATATATACTTATATATTTTATATGTACATATAAAATTTAGCCACATTTTTATATTTTATAATATATTTATATAAAATACTTATATATTACAGTTACATATATACACTTATATATTCTATTTTTTTTAAGATTTTATTTATTTATTTTGACAGAGAGAGAGACAGAGAGAGAGGGAACACAAGCAGGGGAAGTGGGAGAGGGAGAAGCAGGCTTCCCGCCGAGCAGGGAGCCTAATGCAGAACTCGATCCCAGGACCCCGGGATCATGACCTGAGCCGAAGGCAGACGCTTAATGACTGAGCCACCCAGGCACCCCTATTCTATGTTTTTTATATCTGTCACATCTTCTTTATCCATTCATCCATCATTGGACACTTAGGTTGTTTTCATGTTTTGGCTATTGTAAATAATGCCACAATGTACATGGGGTTGCAGATATCTTTTCAAATTAGTGTTTTTGTTTGCTTCAAATAAATACCCAAAAATGGAATTGCTGCATCATATGGTAGTTCCATTTTCTATTTTTTTGGAACCTCCATACTGTTTTCCATAGTGGCTGTACCAATTTACATTCCCATCAATAGCGTACAAAGCTTTCCTTTTCTCCACATCCTTGCCAAAACTTATTATTTCTTGTCTTTTTGATAATAACCATTCTAACAGGTGTGATAATATCATTGTGGTTTTGATTTGCATTTTCCTAACAATGAGTGATGTTGGACACCTTTTCATGTACCTATTGGCCATCTGTATGCCTTTTTTGGAAAAATGTCTGTTCAGATCCTCTGCCCATTTTATTTTATTTATCTATTTTGCCCATTTTAAAATCAGATTGTTTGTTTTTGGCCATTGAGTTGTATGAGTTCTTTATATATTTTGGATATTAACCCTTTATCAGATATATCATTTTCAAATATCTTCTCCCATTCTGTAGGTTGCCTTTTCATTTTGCTGATGGTTTCCATTGCTGTCTAGAAGCTTTTTAGTTTGATGTAGTCCCATTGCTTATTTTTGCTTTTGTTGCCAATAGAGTCTTAATAAAATGAAGGAAAAAAAAAATAAAAAATAAATAAAATGAAGGAAACAAAGGGTTTTAAAAGATTAAAAATCTGAGCATTCTAGTTTTACATCAGAATCATTTGTTTGAGGGGCACCTGTTTGGATCAGTCGGTAGAGCACGTGACTCTTGCTCTCGGGGTTGTGAGTTTGGGGTCATGAATTCAAGTCCCATGTTGGGTGTAAAGATTACTTAAAAAATAATAATAATAAATAAATAAATATGGTAAAAAAAAAAACCCTATACCCTATGAAAGAAATCATTTGTTTGAAGCACACCAAATCAACAGTAGCAGAAAAAAAAAGTGATGATTATCACTCCTTTGGCTACCTTAGTCACATAATTAATGGTAAAGTAATTTGATACTATCTGCATATCAGAAAGGACAAGCCATATTCCTTACACCTGTCATTGAACTTCAGCTATGTGAAAATTGGGTTATAATGATTGCTGTAGTATTATTCAACAATAAGCCAAAGTGTGGGGTTTTTAGTAAGATACTTGATCATGAATTAAGTATGAATTCATGAAATACCAATACATTTTCTCCAGTAAAGTGAAATCTTAAAAAGAAATGCCTTGGGGCACCTGGGTGGCTCATACGACTTGGTTTTGGCTCAGGTCAGGATTTCGGGGTCCTGTGATCAAGCTTGTCTCAGGCTCCGCTCAGCAGGGAGTCTGCTTCAGGATTCTGTCTACCTCTATCCCTTCCCCTCCTCTAAATAAATTAATTAATTAAAAAAAGAAATCCACTATGGGGGCTAATTTAAAAAGTGCACAATTTTTATAAATGACAAACAAACCCAACCAGTTCTAGCAGAAGTTTCTCATTTTGGAATCAAATTTTTGTGTAATTGTATATTGACATACAAGAAGCTCGGTACAACGTGTCACTGTCTGAGTCTCACCTATAAAATAATTGGCGTTGACATTTTCGGAATCTAAGTCTTATGATGGATGAACATTTTGGGGACAGCTTCTTCTGTCCTCTTACTCCTACTTGCATCAGGGACCAATCCTATGGCTCTTTTTAGAAAGGAGAAGTGGTTCTTTCTTCCTCTTGCATCATGGAATTTCCGTATGCTCAATCCCTCACTATGTCTGAAGATATCAGAATTGTTTAAAAGTCTCATATTTAAGTATTTAATCCCCAAACCTTTATTGAGGTATTTTTCTGTACTTTCAATCTTCTGTGTACTGTGATTCACAGATCAGTAGGATATAGTCACTGCCTTCCAGAAACTCAATATTGATTTAAATGTGTAATTACTAAATTCCCTTAAAGTATAAACAAATTCTAGACTTCACTTTAATAAAAGTATTTAAACATTAGAATGCAACTATGAGGGATGCCTGGGTGGCTCAGTTGGTTAAACATCTGCCTTCAGCTTGGGTCACGATCCCAGGGTCCTGGGATTGAGCCCCGCGTAGGGCTCCTTGCCCTCTCTCACTCCCCCTGCTTGTGGTCCTTCTCTCGCTGTGTCTCTCTCTGTCAAATAAATAAATAAATGCTTAAAAAAAAAAAAGACAGTCTGATATTGACAAAAGCACAGACATACACCAATGGAACAAAACAGAGTCCAGAAATAAATTCATACAATTTTGGACCAAAGATAATTCAATGGAGAAAGGATAGACTTTTCAGCATATGGTATTAGAACAATTGGACATCTATGTGCAGAAAACTAAATCTCAGCCTATACTTTACACCTTATACAAAATTAACTCAGAATGGATCACAGACTTCTAAATAAAACTATAAAACTTTTCGAAAAAACAAAGGAGAATTTTTTTTTTTACCTTGGATTAGGCAAAGAATTTTTAGATATGATGCCCAAAGCATATTTAATCCATAGAGGAAAATATTGATAAATTGGACTTTGTCAAAATTAAAAAGATTTTCTTTTTGGAAGACACCCATTAAGGCAATAAAAAGACAAACCACAAACTGGGGGGAAATATTTACAAATCACATATCCAACAGAAGAGTTGTATCCAGAATGTATAAAGAACTCTTGAACAATTTAAAAAGTGAGCTAAAGATTTGAACAGCCACTTGACCAAAGGGCATAAACAGATGGCCAATAAACACATGGAAAGACGCTCCATTTCATTAGTCATTAAGGAAAGGCAAATTGAAACCATGATTGGCTATGGCTGCAAACCCTACTGAACAGCAAAACAACAGCACCTGGTAATAACCAAGTGCTGATGAGGATGCAAAGCCCCTGGCGCTCTAATACATGGCTGGTGGAAATGTAAAATGGTCCAGACACTTCCTAAAACAGTTTGGCAATCTTTTATAAAGCTAAATATGTATACTTACCATATGACCCAACAATCCCACTCAGAAGAGTTTTCCCCAAGGTAAATAACAATTATCCTCAGAGCAAAACCATATAAATGTTTATAGCAACTTTATTCATCATCTCAAAAGTCTGGAAACAAACCAAATGTCCATCAGTTGGTGTGGAATAAAGGAACTGTAGTGCATTTATATTAAAGAAATGCTATTCGGCAACTAAAAAGGAACAAAGATTGATATACAGAATAGAATCTCAAATACATTATCCTTAGTGAAAGAAGACAGACTAAAAAAGACCACATGATGATTGATTGCATTTAGGTGACATTCTGGAAAAGGAAAAACTACATGGGTGGAGACCAGATTGGTGATTGGCAGTTAATTTCACTAGGCCGTTGTGAAAATTCGAAACTTGTACGATCTTCCTTCTCTGTCTCTTTTGCTGAATACTCCTTATTTCCCAAATCTAGAATGCTCTGGGCCTCAGTTCCTGGAACTTTTCTATCACAGTCTTTTCTTTGGTGATCACATTCAGTTCCATAGCTTCAAATACCAGCTATCTGCTAACTCCCAAATTCAGGCAATACCTCTGTTCTGCCCTCCAGACTTATTAAATCAACTGCCTATGTGACATTTCCACTTGGGAATCTAATAGTACCTCAAACTTAACATGTCCAAAACAGAGCTTCTGATTTTATTCCACAAACCCTGTCTTCTCCTAGGCTTTGCCATGTCAGAGAATGGCAACTGCATCTATCCAATTGTTTAGGCCAAAAACAGTTCAGTCATCCTTGACCTCTCTCTTTCTCTTGCACCCTATCCTAGCAGCAATTCTAGTAAATTCCATCTTCCAAACAACAACAACAACAACAAAAACAGAAAAAAAAAAATCTGAGCACTTTTCTCCACCTCTACTGCCCCCACTTTGCTGCAGGCCATGATCATGTCTCACCTGGGTTACTGTGATTGCCTTCTAACTGGTCCCCCCACTTCTGCCCTTGACCCCTATGTTAGTTCTCTGAGAAACAGATGCCAAGACATGATTAAATGTACAAATGGGAAACCCATGTGGAAGAAAATGAGGAGGGAGTTAGGAGGGGATAGAAGAACTGTCAGACTGTGATGTAAGTTTGGGTCCAGATGGAGAGAAGGAAGGTGGGAGGGGGGCAACAGTCTTAGGCTGCTGTGCAGTTAAGAAAAGTCCTTGTGCCAAAGTCATCTGTTAGAGGAGTTCTGTGATTCTTGGGAGGGGGCCTGCCTTAGTATCCCAGCTACGCTCAGTCATTGGCTGAGAGCAGTCAGTGCAAAGCATGGCCTTAAAATGCCACAGCTGTGGCCCTCAGTCAATTATGCAGGAAGCCATTGAGAGTGTTTTCCAGTCGCTACCATATCCCCTTCAGTCTATTCTCTATACAGTTGTCAGAGTGATCCTGCTAAAATATAGCTGGATCATTTCACTCTACTGCCCAAAACCTTTTAATCGCTTCCCATCTAATTCAGAATTAAACCAACTCCAAACATGGGCTACCTATACTACTATATAGAGGCAAGATCAATAGGTCCTCAACTTCTAAAGTGAAACGTTTGGGACAGATATGGGGCAGTCTGACCTGGTAGTGTGCTCTGAGCAGATTTGGTAACAGTTGCAAAGTCAGATGTTGGCTTTTTAGAAAAAGTACAGTTGTGGGCGCCTGGGTGGCTCGGTCGTTAAGCGTCTGCCTTTGGCTCAGGTCATGATCCCAGGGTCCTGGGATCGAGTTCCACATCGGGCTCCCTGCTCGGCAGGAAGCCTGCTTCTCCCTCTCCCACTCCCCCTGCTTGTGTTCCTGCTCTCGCTGTCTCTCTCTCTCTGTCAAATAAATAAATAAAATCTTAAAAAAAAAAAAAAGTACAGTTGACTTCTCTTGAATCCTGTGATATATTAGGACCACCTTCTCAGAGTGTTAGGTGTCAGGATATAGAGGGGACTGTATCAACGTACAGCACACTTACTTTTCCAAAGAGAGAATGAGGAAAGAGTGCATGCTTGAGGTTTTCTTGAAGACATACCCAAAGATTCGTCTACGACCAGGGACTCTTAAGGTTGTAAGTAGATTGGGATTTCTCTCCTAGTCTCCTACTAAACAATTTGACTGACTCTGTTTTCAATTTGTCACTCCTGGAGGATATGGATGACTCTTCCTGGAATTAATGCACCAGGAAAGTAAAAGGAACAAGGGCTACTTGGAGAAATGGTCGATTCCAAGGCTGGGGCAGGGAAAGACAAGATGAGTTGGGAATATCTTATTGTATCAGAAAGTAAGGAAGTGCCGAAAAACTAAGGGGAACATAGGAACCAGCTTGAAGGGGATCCCGCAGGTCAAATACTGGTGAGTTTGAGCAACAAAGTAAATAATAATAGGAATGGGTTATAACTCATTGATTGACAAAAGGGAAGCTATGAGTCCCTGTTATTATAGAAAAAAAAAATCACCATTTTATAGACCCTATAATAATTGATTCATAAAAGAATCATCAATAAATAATAAGACTATTATGTGAAAGACTGATGGGGAACATGATATTCATACAGTCTCAAAGTATCACTCTACAGAATACTTCCTAATCACAAAGAGAAAAGACATCTTTCTACCAGAGAAATTCAGGAGGACCTTAACAAAACGAACCAAGTTAACACCAGTGATGAAGCAAACATTTGATGATTTACTGGAAGGACTCAGAAAACTTTAAAAAGCTGTTATTCTCACAGGTACAGTTTATGATAGCAAAAGGATATAGATTAACATCAGCAAAGTGAAAAGGAGCATGGGGCAAAGTCTGGGAAAAACTAGGAATAAGCTTCTAGTTGTCCTTTCTCTGTGGGGTCACATGGATAGCACTCAATTCTCCCAGCAACCATGTGTAACCATATGTATGAAATGTTGGCAACCAAAGAAGCTGACCCATGCCTTGGTGTTCTGGGTTTTATTGGGCTCCAGTTACAGAGGCATGTATCACCATGTGACTGACCTTAGATACCTAGTCACCAGATTCCAGAGGTCAAACTGATGCAGCATAGACCAGGGCCTGAGGCATATGAAAACAGGTATTCACCATAAATCAAATTACTAGCATAAATTATCTGGTCAAACTGATACAGGATGGCCCAAGGCCCAAGGCATACAAAAACACTTTTTTTCAGGCAGGATATTCCAAGGGCTCAGGGGTTATCTCTTCAGAGCTGGTCAAGGTCCAATCCTTGCTTTGGAATGTGCAGAGTCTGAGCAACCAAGCCTGCTGAGTTAACCCTTTATGGCATACCACCTGATAGGAAAAGGGCACAAATCAACAATGTAGTATCTTGACAAATTTTTAACCTAGATCTGGTCGTGAGAAAACCATCGAGAAATCCAGATTGATTGATGTTTGGCAAAACAATTGTCCTGACTCTTAATAAATGTCAATGTTATGAAAGACAAAAACAGGAAAAGAAAAAAAAAGATGGGATGCTATTCTAGATTAAAAGAGACCAAAGAGGGGCACTTGGGTGGCTCAATCGGTTAAGCCGTTAAGCGTCTGACTTTGGCTCAGGTCATGATCTCGGGATCCTGGGGTTGAGCCCAGCAGTGGGCTCCCTGCTCAGAGGGGAGTCGGCCTCTCCCTCTGCCTCTCCTTCCCCCTCCCCGACTTGTGCTCTCCTTCAGGCAAGCACTCTCTCCCCCCCACCTCAAATAAATAGATAAAATCTTAAAAAAAAAAAAAAAGGAGAGACCAAAGAGATGTCACAACTAAATACAATATGTGATCCTTAATTAGGATGCCCTTGATCAAAACAAAACAAAATATAAGACATTATTGGGACAATTTGGGACATTTGAATATAGACTGTATGGTAGATAATAATATTGCATCCATGTTAAATTTCCCAAATATGACAAAGATTCTCTCTTTTGACTGAACTTGAGTCAGGCTCCTCTGAGTCCTCTTTCTGACTATGCCCCTGACCTTGGGCTCTGTCCTTGGCACATCAAGTATAGTTTTAGCAAGAGTCCTGCTGGGTCAGTATATGGAAAATCTCCCATCCATCTGGCCACTCTTGATTTCTGATTAAATTCGTCATCCCTTACCTTCCATATCTTATCACCCTGGCCTGCCTTCAACAAGAATCCCATTATTAAGTTTATTTATTTTATTTATATTTTATTAAGTAATCTCTATACCCAACATGGGGCTCAGACTTATGACCCTGAGATCAAGGGTTGCATTTTCTACCAGCTGAGCCAGTCAGGTACCCCCATCATTGGGTTTAGCCACAATCTCTCTGTTGTTTCATTTTAACAATTTTCCATCAACTGACATTCACCCTGATTCTTCCTTATAAATTCCCATTTGTCTTTGTTGGAGTTGAGCTCAATCCCTCTCCCATATCACAAAATCCCACTGTAGTAGTTCTGCCTTATCATCTTGAACAGGTGTCATGAATAATTTTTTCTTTTTTTAAAAAATATTTTATTTATTTATTTGACAGAGAGAGAGAGCACAAGCAGGGGAAGTGGCAGGCAGAGGGAGAAACAGGCTTCCCGCTGAGCAGGGAGCCCGATGCGGGGCTCGATCCCAGGACCCTGGGATCACGACCCGAGCCGAAGGCAGCTACTTAACTGACTGAGCCACCCAGGCGCCCCATGAATAACTTTTTCTTTAACAAGTGTAATAATTATATTATGATTATGAAGAAGATATCCTTGTTCTTAGGAGATACAGGGTGAAATATTTAGAAGTGTCATGAAGTCTGTCACTAACCTGTAAATAATTTAGCAAATACTTATATCTGCATATGTGTGTATGTATAGATGTGTATGTGTTATATATATGTGTATATGTGGGAAGAGAGAGACACAGAGAGAGAGAGAGAGAGAGCATATTTGGCAAAATGTCGACAATTAAATGAATCTAGGATGAGTATTCATATTTACAATTCTTATAAGTTTTCTGGTTTTTAAATTTTTTTAAAAGATTTTATTTTTAAGTAATCTCTACACCCAACATGGATTTCAAACTTACAACCCCGAGATCAAGAGTCAGTCACATGCTCCATTGACTGAACCAGCCAGGCACCCCTCTGGTTTTTAAATTTTACAAAATAAAAAGTTGGGAAAAATAATTCTATTAACCTTGGAGTGGGAGAGGAGAAAAGTGTTAGAGGAAGAATTTTGAGCTATTGGGTTTCCCTACCTTGATATTTATTTATTTCACTGTGGCAAAAAATATAGTAAATTAAATGTACCACCTCTATCATTTTTTAAAGATTTAATTTTAATTAATCTCTACACCCAGCATTGGGGCTTGAACTCACAACCCCGAGACCAAGAGTCACACGCTCCACCAACTGAGACAGCCAGGTGCCCCCCTCCCCTACCTCAACCATTTTTAAGTGTATATTCTAAATATATATTTAAAATATATATTTTAAGTTAAATATATTCACATTGTTATGCAACAGATCTACAGCTTTTCATCTTGCAAAACTGAAACATGACACCCATTAAACCCTAATTGCTCCCTTACTTTTTCCCCAGCCCTTGATAACCACTGTTCTACTTCCTGCTGTTAGATTTTGAATACCTTAGGTACCTCTTATAAGTGGAATCATAAAACATTTGTCCTTTTGTGACTGGCTTATTTCACTGGTATAATGTCCTTGAGGTTCATCCACGTTGTAGTATATCACAGAATTTCCTTCTTCTTCTTTAAAGCTGTGTAATATTCTGTTGTGTGTATATATCACATTTTCTTTATCCATTTATCCATTGATGGACATTTGGGTTGCTTCCACCTCTTGGCTACTGTGAATAATGCTTCACTGAAGGTGAGTGTGCAAGTATCACCTTGAGATCCTGCTTTGGATTCTTGTGAATTCCCAGAAGTGGTATTGCTGGGTCATATGGTAATTCTTTTTTTTTTTTTTAAGAGAGTTTAGGCCCTCTTAATGCAGAGGGTGGAGCCCACTGCAGGGCTTGAACTCACGACCCCAAGATCAAGAACTGAGCTGAGATCAAGAGTCGGATGCTTAAGCAACTGAGCCACCCAGGCGCCCCTTGGTAATTCTATTTTTGATTTATTAAGGAATCTCCATACTGTGACTACACCATTTTACATTCCAATCAACAGTGCACAAGGCTTCCAATTTCTCCACATTCTCACCAACACTTGTTATTTTTTGTTTTGATAGTGGCCGTATCCCACTGTGGTTTTGATTTGCATGACTCTTAGGATTAGTAATGTTAAGTACCTGTTCATATATTTGCTGGCTATTTGTATATCTTTTTTGGAGAAATCTCTATTCAAGTCCTTTGCCCATTTTTAATCAGATTATCTGGGTTTTTTTGGTTGTTGAGTTGTAACAGTTCCTTATAGGGTGCCTGGGTGGCTCAGATGGTTGGGCGTCTGCCTTTGGCTCGGGTCATGATCCCAGGGTCCTGGGATTGAGTCCCGCATCGGGCTCCCTGCTCGGCGGGGAGCCTGCCTCTCTCTCTCTCTCTCTCTCTTATGAATAAATAAATAAAATCTAAAAAAAAACCAAAACAGTTCCTTATATATTCTGGATATTAACCTCATAAGATACATGATTTGCAAATATTTTCTCCCTCTCTATAGGTTGCTTTTTCACTCTGTTTATTGATTCCTTTGATGCACGGAAGTTGCACAGTTTGATGTAGTCCCATTTGTCTATATTTGCTTTGTAGCCTATGCTTTGGTATCATATCCAAGAAATCATTGCCAAATCCAATATCCTGCAGTTTTTCCCCTTTGTTTTCTCCTAGAAGATTTGTAGTTTCAGGTCTTACATTTAGGTCTTGAATCCATTTTGAGTTAATTTTTACATATGGTATCGGTACAGAATCCAACTTCATTATTTTGCACGTGGATATCCAGATAACTATTGGCTTTTAAAATTCTTTTTACTGAATGCCTGGCAAAGATCTTATTATAATGTCATAATATGTCGCTTACTGAGGGCATGATAGTGGTCTTTTCTTTTTTTGGTTTTTCAGTTTAACTCGATAGGAAGAGTTATCTCAGTTTGATTATATAAAGGGAATGTGTGAATTTTCTCTGTAAATATATTTGAATATATAAGCAACAAATACATTACTATACATCTTATAAATGTGTAAAAGGAAAAAATCTGAGTAATTCTAACAGCACTCAGTAAATGCTAATACAGAAAAGTTAGTTGGATAGAAAGAACAGTAACAATAGGAAGAAAGTAATTTATAGTTAATTTGCTGCCCCTGTGTTAAGAGGTCTTTGCTTAGAAAAGCAACATTGAAAACAAACTCATGTGCTAAGTATCTCTTTGGAAAAAAAATAGATGAATGTCTTAGGTAATATGATAGTGGAAGATGGGACAAAACAAGAGGCATTTGGATTAATTTAATGAGTGTCCTGTAGAATTTAAGAATATAGTGTCCTGCACGTGCCCAGACATAGATCAATAGCAGATTTAGGGAAGCACTATTAGACTGCACCTGTTGGAGTCCTCAGTGAATCCAGTCCTTGTTTAAGGCTTCCAGTTGGAGCTCACAGTTGTCGTAGGGATTAAATTATTTAAAGCCTTCAGCTGGCTAGTGTAGGCAAGCAGTAGCTTAGAAAACACTTAATCTATTTTTTAAAATCTGTTCCTAAGTTTGCTTTGCTTAGGCTGTAAGACTATATGCACCACCCACCTGCCACATTCTGGAATCTTTTTGTCAGAGAGGGTAAATTTATCCAAGAAAAAAAAAAGATCCTTAAGAAATAGTCTACATTTTAATACGATATGCTTATTTTGAGCATAATTTATTTGTAATAATGATTTTGCTAAGCAAGTAAAAAGGCATTGATTAAACTTATTTTCAGAAGGGAATTACCAAATTATTTATTTCAACAATGATCTTTTAAAGTTTTATTTTTAATTATAGTTGGAGGGGCTTTTGGTAACAATGCACGGCCCCTTTCAACAGGATCATTTTTAAAAGACAGCTCCACATATATTAAGTAATTTGGTAGTCCATTACATTGTATTCAACTTCTTTTTAGAAAACTAGCATTACTTAATAAACTGCACTGTGCCTTGAAGTGACCTAACAAGGAGTTTGGATAAAACCTTCTGGATAATTCTGAGGCAGAGGATTTACTAGGCAAACCTCTTATACATAATTAATCATTACCTAGAGGTCCAGTGTATTCTTCTCACTGATAAAACCTGCAAATACCTTCTTTCTTACTAGAAATTTTTAGTCTAGTTTGGGCCTCTATCATTTGTTAGATGCATGATAGAGGAAATTAATACATTTCCAAAATCAAGAACTATGTTTCTGACATCATCCATTGCCCAGAGTTCTTTCTTGGCTGCCTCTGAAATAATAAAACTGTTGTTTCTCCAAATTGCTGTATATGGAAGAAAATCACTATGGTGGGCGTATACTCTTATATTCCTGAAATTTGTGTATAGAGTTTTTGAAACAGACAGAACCCAATGAAGTAGGAATAAAGCATTGAATGTACAAGTCTAAACTTTTTAGATTACAGGTCTCAAGATCTCTTACTTGTAGAGCTAACACATTTTGTCACCTTCTTTCTTTTCCTCTTTAGAACTTTTCATTACTTTATTTTTAGAAGCTTATTTTGGGCATGATAAGATGAAGGCCAAAATTTAGATATATAGCAGAGGAAGAAAATCAATTTAGGACAAACTGCCTCTTAAATAGAGAAAATAAATGAAGCTATTCTAGTGCAATTTCTTACTTGGCTGCAAGTATTACCCGCTGAAGAAAAGTGGAATATGATTTCATGCCAAATGGTGGCAGCCTTTGGAGAGTCAACTTGGGCAAATCAAACCAAATAACCTAAACACTCACACCAGCTACACTATCATGATTTTTATTTAACTAATTTTATTCAGTCAGGCAGAGTTTCATATTTTCTCCCAAGTGGTTGCTTTCAAAATGTTATCATTGGGCCCTATCCCAGAAGCCCATGGGCAAGGCTGTCAAAAGGCTCCATTCCCATTTCTAGGCCACCTCCCTCAGAGTCTCTTTCTTGCTTTCAGCAGGCTCCCTAGGGATTCGGCTCTCCTTCCTCTACTCCTCACAGCTGTCGCCGCCTGCTCTATTTCCTGGGGTTCCTGCCCCACCCCATCCCACCTAAAACTGGTTGTGGTCTGACCCACTTTCTTTAGCTACCCTCCTTCCTTTCTGTCTCTGAAAATAAGTATGAGGCCTGTTTACACCCTGAGGGAACAAAGTACTTGGAGGAACCTACAATCCAGCTGTCTCTGCCTTTGTCATAAACACATGCTTTGTGGGAGACCCGTCAACCCTCACGTGGCCGACTTCCCCTTAGAATCTATAAAGAAAAGAACCAGTGTGTTTCTGTAACTTCTCTTTCAGCTATTTTGCCTTTCAGCGAGTACCGCTTTTCCCTGCAGGGGCTGCTTTCTGAGTACGCAAGGACTGTTGGCATGAAATAGTTCCACAACAAAATCATGGACTGCTGCCCCCAGAGGGGCTGTGACTGGCGTCAGAAGGGAAGAAGCACCCTTCACTTGGCTGCCCAGGACCTGTTACAGTCATTTAGGGTCACCAGCCTGGCCTCTCTAGGCATCTCAGTCTTCCCTTCCCGCCTTAGGTTTTTCTTGGCTGCGTGCTTATCAAGATCAGCCAGTCATGTCTATAAATTTCTAGAGTGTACTATTTAAAAAAGTACTCTCTCGAGTAGGTTGGAGCCTTGATTTCCCAAATATAAGTTGGGTAAACATTACCCTCTCCACACGGGTTTAACTTTTTAACTCTTTGACTCTTCTACCACACTCACACCCACACCAGAGACCACTGGTAACTGTGGCCACCACCTGAACTCTTCACTCAGGTAAGGATTCAAGATCTCTTTCCTTTAGTCTGCTTTGCACATCTCACATATTAGCTTTCCTCCAGTCCCAAGCTAATTGAATTTGCTTTCTGGCTTTCTCTTATCTTCCTGCATTTGGATTTAATGATCAGGTTTCCTAATTTTTTCCTGGGAACTGACCTGCTAACTCCATAGAATCCTGCCTCTGGCAATCTCCTTGGACCCAACAGGCGAATTAGATTAACTCCCTTCAAGAGCAGGGGGCATGTTGTATCTCTCTTACCCACAATGCCAGAATGGTATCCTCTGGGTAGTGTGTGCACTCATCATCAATTTTCTTTTTTTTTTTTAAGAAAGTTTTTTTTTTTTTTTTAAGATTTTATTTATTTATTTGACAGAGAGAGACACAGCAAGAGAGGGAACACAAGCAGGGGGGAGTGGGAGAGGGAGAAGCAGGCTTCCCGCGGAGCAGAAAGCCCGATGCGGGGCTCGATCCCAGGACCCTGGGACCATGACCTGAGCCGAAGGCAGTTGCTTAACGACTGAGCCACCCAGGCGCCCCCATCAATTTTCTTTAATGATGAGAGTGTGGAAGATCATGGCTTTGATAACTAGTTCTGCTTTACGAAAGCATTCCATATAATGAGCACTGAGAAATGTATGGAATTGTTGGATCATTAAAGAGTACACCTGGAACTAACCTAACACTGTATGTTACTTATACTTGAATTTTTTTAAAAAGTGAAAAAATAAAAGAGCACTTCATAAGTCTTTATCCTTGCAGTGATGTGATAGACTTAGAATCAGCCTTCAAGAGGACAGCATGGTGTAGTGCCCATGATCAAGAACTCTGGAGCCAGACTTCCTGTGTTCAAATCCTTGTTCTGTCACTGTCTAGCTATGCACCCTTGGCCAAATTACTTGGCTTCTCTAGGCCTCGGTTTCCTCACCTGTAACCTGGGTGTAATGACAATACTTACTTCCTAGGGTTGTTACGATGATTAAGTGAGTTAACACTAGTAATGAACTTAGAACAGTGTCTAACACATTCCAAGCACAAAATTATTTATTAATCAGACAAAAAGAGATTTTTAAAAAAGATTTTATTTATTTATTCATCAAAGAGAGAGAGAGAGCATGCACAAGCAAGGGGAGTGGCAAGCAGAGCAGGCAGAGGGAGAAGCAGGCTCCCCCTGAGCAGGGAGCCCCATGCAGGACTCGATCCCAGGACCCTGGGATCATGACTTGAGCGCAAGGCAGACGCTTAACCGACTGAGCCACCCAGGTGCCCCAAAAAGAGATTTTTAAAATAAATAATTGATCTACTTCTACCCTCCTAGGTAGTATTGAAATATTATCAGTTGGAACAGGTGGAAAATGTTTTTATGTGGCTCAGCCAAGTTCCAGAATGAATTTAATTGTAATTGCTTTGCTTAATATTGAATGTTTTCAGTTTCAGCTTTCAATCACTAATGACAATCATCTAGTGGATAACTAAGTGTGATGTGTATTGCTCTAAAACTTAACAATGAGGGTCTTTCTTCTTTTTTACAAAGTTTCTCTAAAATGGAAATATCTTTCACATAAAATATTTAAAAAGTGTGTTTATTTAAATATAGTCAAAACAAAGTGTTTTAAATTTTTTTTGTACATTTTTTCTTTATGGATTAAGACTTACTAATATATTGACAACACCCAAAAAGGGAATGATTTAAAACAAATCATGGTACATCCTTTAAATGGTCTACTATGCAGCTGTTTAGAAGAATGCAGTAAATCTGTATATACTAATATGGAACAGGCACCCAGCTATATTTTGATAAAAAAGGAAAGCGTAGAACATATGGTATGCACATATATGGTTTTGTAACGTTAGCTCAGAATAAGGTACAAATAAAAAGCAACTTCATTCTTTCCCTTCACTATCCCTTTAAACGTGGAGGAAATCTGGGGCACCTGGGTGGCTCAGTCGTTAAGCAACTGCCTTCGGCTCAGGTCGTGGTCCCAAGGTCCTGGGATCGAGCCCCGCGTTGGGCTCCCTGCTCAGCGGGAAGCCTGCTTCTCCCTCTGCCCTGCCTCTTCCCTCAGCTTGTGCTCTCTTTCCTTCTCTCTCAAATAAATAAATAAAATCTTTAAAAAATAAAAATAAATAAACTTGGAGGAAATCTTATGGAAGGTCATAACCCTTTTGGTCATCCTTAGGAAAAAAAATTAAAAGTCCCCTGAGCACTTTAATTTCCCATTACAGTTTCATTTCTGTAATTAAGTTGGCCACTCCAGCGAAATAACTGAAATTCCAAGCCTCAGTAAATTAGAGTTCAGCTCTGCTTTGAGCCTGAGGAAAGAGGCAGGCCGGGTAGCTTCTTGGTTTCTCAGCCTTGGTCTTCCACTGCCTCTCCCCTGCTTCTCTAAACTCCTCTAGCTGAAGAGGGAAAAGTAAAAGATGGGGAAAGTAATTCTGGTTGGGGCCTTTTAGGAATAGCAGATTCTGGTTCCGATTCTTGATCTCTTCTACGGTTTTCTCAGAGATCCCCCAACTAGCAACCTCCAACTGCAGTTCCTGAGGTGCGGTTCATGCTTTTCTCTGCCACACCGCTTACACCTCTAACCCTTGGCCCGTGGATGGCTGAGGATGACACACTCTCTCTGTCTCTGTCTGTCTCTCTCTCTCGGGGTCTCATATCCCTCCAGGCAGCCCAATTGGGTAATGTTTTTAAGCCAATTTCAACCTGTTTTTTGCCCCTGAATCCACTTAATCCTCATGTCAATGCAGCTCACTCCCAGGAAAGCTTAGCCTCTCCATTCTCGGCCTCTTTGGGCCTACAGCCATAGCTTCTCACATTAAATCTCCCAGCTACACACCAGATACCATTCCATCATATGGAATAGATTAAGGTCCCAAACTCTGAGGGATACTATCTAGCCCAGCCCTAGAAGTGGTCCCTTTGAAGGCTTTTTTTTTTTTTTAAGATTTTATTTATTTATTTATTTGAGAGAGAGAGCGCGCGAGCAAGCTTGAGGCGGGGGTGGGGGGTTGGGAGGGTGCAGAGGGAGAAGCAGACTCCCCGCTGAGCAGGGAGCCAGATGTGGGGCTCAATCCCAGGACCCCAAGACCATGACCTGAGCGAAAGGCAGACACTCAACCGACTGAGCCACCCTTCACCCTGGTGCCCCTGAAGGCTTCTTTTTGGTGTAAGGGAAAACACCATCCTCCTGACCCCCATGGGCATAAGGAAAACACACAAGAATAACAGTCCTTTCCAAGGAAATCCCCCTCTCTGGCCACTTCAGCTTCAGGACTTTATACCCTGAAGAGTGGCCAAGGTTTGCAAAGCCAGTTTTTGATTCTTGCCTTTGTAAGTCCTGTTTGGCAGGTAGGCACTCTCCTTGGAATGTGAGTGTATGTGATAGCTACTGTTTTCTCTTAACCTTTGAGGATACAGCTGAAACTAAGACAGAAAGGATCTCATTATAGCCTCCTATTTATTATGTATCTGGAGAACATCTCTTCAAGGATACCCAAGAAACAGGTGCTTGCCTCCAGGGGATGGAAGGGCCAGAGGAGAGAGATATGAAGGGAGACATTTCCCTGTATACCGCCTGTTGCCTTTTAACTTTTGTACCATGTGCATGTGTTACCTATTCTGTATATGTAATAATCTCATCCCAAGATGCTTCCTCTTGTAAAGTCAGAGCAAAAACACACTGAAGAATGATGTTTGTTTTTTTAAAAGCAAAAGTATAACTCAAGGCGCCAAGTGAAGAATTGATGTAATTATAAAGATTTCCAAGTCAAGAAAGGCACTTTATCTTTAATCCTCCATGCATTTTAGTTCTGTGTTTTGTTTTGTTTTGTTTGGACTAAATTACATTATCTCAATTCTTCATTGCTTTTGTCTGCCTTCTTGGTACCACCAAACTGATAAATTATGGTTGATTCAGTTTTTACTTAAATTCTGTTTCACATTTGATTTTGAGTCACAGAAGAGTCAAGTTGGAAGGAAACTTAAAAAGTATTCAGCCTTTCCTCAGGTGTTGGATGAAGACACTGAGTCCCTCATAGTATGTCATCAGAGCAAACACATCTTCCAGTTAACCTCCTGGAATGCGCGGAAGCCTGCCTGTTCTTCGTCGTGTGTGTGTGTGTGTGTGTGTGTGCGCACGCACATGCAAGTGTGTTTTGTTTTCTTCTTTTTTATTTTAAAGCAATTGTTGAAGATAAATGACAGTATCACTGCATTCTATAACCCAGTGCCAGCCACTGTTCCTGCCGCGTGCTATCCTTAGGGTAGGACTCAGTACTTCTCATTATATCTCAAAAGAAAATCCATTCTGCAAGGCACTAGAGGGAAAATTTTGTAGAGAAGATGGATTGGAGGATTACATCATATAGCACACAATAAAATTTAATAAAAATCCCCATTAACCAGCTCTGTTCTCTCCCCAAGTTCATTGCCAGACACCAGCTATCGTTTCTCCCTTCTAGCCCTTTTTTTTCTCAGGCAGACTTGTAAGGCCGCACCTGGTTACAATTAGCTGTACAGCCCCTGGGATTTTCCCTCTGAACTCCTAAATCTCTCTTTTTTTCTCCCAGAGAGCAATTCAACTTGTTTCTGGTTTCTTCATTTTTGCATCTTCACACCCAATCCTGTTTGGCTAATAATGCACTTCCATTAGAAGCAAGCAAGTAGTAAACAACATGTTTAAATCTTCTTTGTCTCAAAATAATTTCTTTTCCTCTCCAATTCAGGAAAGCAGCCGTAAGTAAACATTGAATCCAGATTTATATCATTAAGGACATTTGGTGTCACGGAACCCCAGACGATTAGATGAATAAAGACCTCAACTTAAAAGATGAAGAAACTGACCTAGAACAAGATGCATGCAAGATTGTTAGTTATCATCCAAAATCTGTTTGCCCATTATCCATAGTGATGGATTTATAGCTTGGCGTGGCCTCGTGACTAAACTGTCACCAATGGAATGGAAACAGCGTTGCCTTGTGCAGCTTCCAAACCACTTGCTTAAAAGGAATTTGCTTGTTCTGGGCACCTGGGTGGCTCAGTCGGTTAAGCGGCTGCCTTCGGCTGGGGTCATGATCCCGGAGTCCCAGGATCGAGCCCTAGATGGGGCTCCCTGCTCAGCGGGGAGTCTGCTTCTCCCTCTGACCCTCCCCCCTCTTGTGTTCTCTCTCACTCTCTCTCTCAAATAAATGAATAAAATCTTAAAAAAAAAAAAGGAATTTGCTTGTTCTTCCCTTCCTCTCTTTCCCTGTCTGTTGAGCCAGAAATCAGGCTTGACAGCGACACAACTCAGACCATTCAAAGCCACCGCCCTAGCATCATATTACTCTAAGTGTGGCCCATGGGCTAGTAGCATCAAGCCTCTGAACTTGTTGGAATAGGCCCCACCCCAGATATACTTCATCAGAGTCTGCAGTTTAATGAGATGCCCAGGTGATTACATTTATATTAAAGTCTGGGAAGAACTACTTAGAAGATAGCGGAGCCATGAGACGGAAGGAATCAGGGTCCCTGATTGTCAGGAACTGAACTACCCTGAAAGCCACCAATGTTCTGCCCCGCCCATTGGCCTCTTTTTTTTGGTGGTAAAAAAATGCACAACATAAAATTTACTATCTTAACTATTTTTGAGTGTACAGTGCAGTGGTGTTAAGTACATTGTATTGTTGTGCAACCATCACCATCATCCATCCCCAGAACCCTTTTGATCTTGCAAAACTGAAACTCTGTACCCATTAAATAACACCTCCCCATTCCCTCCTTCCCCCAGCTCCTGGCAACCACCATTCCATTTTCTTCCAGACCCACCTACTTGTGGACTGTTAAGAGAGAGAGAAAAAACCTTCTAATTTATTTAAGCCACTGTGTTTTGGGGCATACTGCTCAATTCCCCTCCTGTAGGACTAAAACACTCATTTCCTCAGCTGCTAACAGTATTTGCATACGTCAGCCTTAGCTCAGCCCCTCTCCAGAAATTGCCCTTGGCAATTCTGGGTGAGAATTTGGGTGAGATAACTTAACCAAAGTCTTTCTAGGGTCAGCCATCTTATAATCAATGAATTCAGGAGTCAAGGCGAGTACCAGCCCCCTTGCCCCAATTTGAGACAACTCAGAAAAGTCATTCCAACTACAAAGCTTCCCTGGGGTTTTTGTGACTGTATCACAGTTATACTTTTTCCTCTGCCTAATTCTGCTTCCTCTACTCCCCCCTGGGGTTGATTTCATGAATACTCCCCAGTATGTCCTCATTTGGTATCCTTGGCCTAAGGATAAGAACTATCATAATAGGTGAGGCCATGCCTCTTAAACTACCAGCCAAAATAGTAAATAAAAAAAATCACATTCTAGGGTTAATGATAGAGATTGTTGGCCTTATAAGGCCCCTTATTTTTCCCTTTTAAAAAATTGAAGTATATATCACTTCTCAGCCTTTTGGTTAAGATCAAGTGTAAAAAATTGAAGTATAATTAATATACAGTGGTATATTATTTCAGGTGTACAATATAATGATTCAACAATTCTATACTTCACTTAGTGCTCATCAAGATAAATGTACTACTCTTAATCTTTTTTATCTATTTCACCCATCCCCGCACCCAACTCCCCTCTGGCAACCACCAGTTTATTTTCTGTATTTAAGAGTCTGGCTTTTTTGTTTGTCTCTTTTTCCTTTATTCATTTGTTTTGTTTCTTAAATTCCACATATGAGTAAAGTCATATGATATTAGTCTTTCTCTGATTGACTTAATCTCACTTAGCATTATACTCTCTAGATCCGTCCATGTTGTTGTAAATGGCAAGATTTCATTTTTTTTATGGTTAAGTAATATTCCATTGTGTATATATACCACATCTTCTTTATCCACTGATCTAGGGTGAATATTGGCTTCTGATACAAGAAAACTAAAGGGACTCCATGAAAAATTGCTTTTTTTCTTCTATTCTTGCTAGGACCTTCTATTCTTGCTAGGACCTACACCTTCACCTTACACATGCCCTACAGAACAGATAATGTATATCCTCCTTGGAGTTAATGATTTCTGTGGATTCTTTCAGCACAATAGGTAATACCTAAGCAGTGACCAGGTAGGGTGATCATGAACATTTTCCAAGACCACTGACTCACCAAGACCCCTGGCTTCAGGGCATGAGTGACTTATGAAGGACAGCTAAACACTCATCTTTGTTCCTGGGTGACTGAGAAGATGCTTGCACTGGACCACAATCCTCAATAAAAACCCCAGACTCCAACAAAGAAGAAGACTCACTCTTCTTTCCTTTTCACGTCTCCTGATGCTGTCTGTATCTTTACTCTCTCTGTGTCTTCAATAGATTCTGCTCTCACTTCCTCTCAGTTTGCATTTGATTTCTATCTTGCCGAAAGCCAAGAATCCTCTTAGCTTGTCTTGCAGGCCTCCCTCTGGGTCCTTGGAACCAGCCAGTCTGCATCACTTCCATATCTCGGCTATTGTAAAAATGCTGCATTTGAATTAGTGTCTCCATTTTCTTTGGGTAAATACCCAGTAGTGGAATTACTGAATCATATGGTATTTTTATTTTTAATTTTTTTTAAAGATTTATTTATGGGGTGCCAGGGTGGCTCAGTACTTAAGCATCTACCTTCAGCTCAGGTCATGATCTCAGGGTCCTGGGATCAAATACCATGTCGGGCTCCCAGCTCAGCAGGGAGTCTGCTTCTCCCTCTCCCTCTGCATCTCCTTCCGCTTGTGCGCTCTCTGTCTCTCTCAAATGAATAAATAAATCTTTTTAAAAATAATTTTTTAAAATATTTTATTTATTCATTTGAGAGAGGGAGAGAGCACAAGAGTGGGGGAAGGGGCAGAGGGAGAGAATCTTCAAGCAGACTCCCTGCTGAGCATGGAGCCTAACCTGGTGCTCCATCTCACGACCTATGAGATCATGACCTGAGCCAAAACCAAGAGTTGGATGCTTAACTGACTGAGCCACCCAGGTGCCCCTTTATTTTTAATTTTTAAAAACTGTTTTTTTTTTTGTTTTTTTATTTATTTATTTATTTATCTGACAGATAGAGAGACAGCGAGAGAGGCAACACAAGCAGGGGGAGTGGGAGAGGGAGAAGCAGGCTTCCTGCGGAGCAGGGAGCCCGATGCGGGGCTCGATCCCAGGACCCTGGGATCATGACCTGAGCCGAAGGCAGACGCTTAACGACTGAGCCACCCAGGCGCCCCAAAACTGTTTTTTTTTTTAATTTATGTAATCTCTTTACCCCACAAAGGGCTTGAATTCAGAACCCCGAGATCAACAGTTGCATGCTCCTCCAACTGAGCCAGCCAGGCACCCCAACTTTTAATTTTTTGAGGAGCCTCCATACTGTTTTTCACAGTGGCTGCACCAACTTGTATTCTCACCAGCCAGTGCACTAGCATTCCTTTTCCTCCACATCCTCACCAACACTTGCTATTTCTTGTGTTTTTGATTTTTAGCTATTCTGATATATAAGGTAATATTTCATGTGGTTTTGATTTGCATTTCCCTGATGATTAGTGATGTTGAGTATCTTTTCATGTATCTATTGGCTATCTGCATGTATTCTTTGGAAAAATATCTATTCAGTGGGAAAAAATATGTAGCCAAGAATACTTTAACGAGCAAGGCTGTCATTCAGAATAGGAGAGATAAAGAGCTTCCCAGACTAACAAAAACTAAAAGAGCTCATGACCACTAAACCAGGCCTGCAAGAAATATTAAAGGGGGCTCTTTGAGTGGGAAAGAAAGGCCAAAAGCAACAAAGACTAGAAAGGAACAGAGAAAATCTCCAAAAATAACAACTTTACAGGTAATACAATATCACTAAATTCATATCTAACAGTAATCACCCTGAATGTAAGTGGACTAAATGCTCCAATCAAAAGACATAGGGTATCAGAATGGATAAAAAAAAACAAGACCTATCTATATGCTGCGCACAAGAGATTCATTTTAGACCTAAACTCACCTGTAGATTGAAAATGAAGCAATGGAGAACCATTTATCTATGCTAATGGATGTCAAAAGAAAGCCAGGGTAGCCATACTTATATCAGACAAACAAAATTTTAAAACAAAGACTGTAACAAGAGATTAAAAAAAAAGGCACTATATCATAATAAAGATGTCTATCCAACAAGAAAATCTAGAAATTGTAAATTTTTATGCCCCCAACTTGGGAGCACCCAAATATATAAATCAATTAATAACAAACATAAAGAAACTCACTGATAATAATACAATGATGGTAGGGGACACTAACACCCCGCTTCTAGCAAAGGACAGGTCATCTAAGCAGAAAATCAACAAGGAAACAATGGCTTTGAATGACACACTGGACCAGATGGACTTAATAGATATATTCAGAACATTTCATCCTAAAGCAGAAAATACACATTCTTTTCGAGTGCACATGGAAAATTCTCCAGAATAGATCACATACTGGGTCACAAATCAGGCCTCAACAAGTACAAAAAGATTGAGATCATACCATGCATATTTTCAGAGCGCAACACTATGAAGTCAACCACAAGAAAAAATTTGGAAAGACCACAAATACACGGAGGTTAAAGAACATCCTATTAAAGAATGAATGGGTTAATTAAAGAAGAAATAATTTAAAGAAGAAATAAAAATTACATGGAAGCAAATGAAAATGAAAACACAATGGTCCAGAACCTTTGGGATGCAGAGGGAAGTACATAGCAATACAGGCAAACCTTAAGAAGCAAGAAAAGTCTCAACTATACAACCTAATGTTACTCCTAAAGGAGTTAGAAAAGCAGCAAATAAAGCCTAAAGCCAACGGAAGAAGGGAAATAATAAAGATTAGAGTGGAAATAAATTATATAGAAACAAACAATAACAACAAAACAACAGTAGAATAAACCCATGAAACTAAGAGCTGGTTCTTTGGAAGAATTAATAAAATTGATAAACCCTTAGCCAGACTTATCAAAAAGAAAAGAGAAAGGACCCAAATATATAAAATCACAATGAAAGAGGAGAGATCACAACAAACACCACAGAAATACAAACAATTATAAGAGAATATTATGAAAAAGTATATGCCAACAAATTGGGCAATCTGGAAGAAATGGACATATCCAAGGTCAATTCAGTGGCAAAAACGGAGCCTGATCTTGGGTTTCCTGAATGCCAAGTCGGTGCTCTTTTCATTCACCTTCTTTCCATTTCCCCAGTTGTGGGTAAAGGTTTTCCTATTCTCCAGTTAAGGTTGTGTTCTCCATCTGATGTAGTAGTTATGAGCTTACGCTATGGTGTCAGACAGACCTGAGTCTCTGCCACTTCTCAGCAGTGTGTCATTGAGGAGATCATTCACATTCTTTGAGTTTTGGTTTCTTCACATGTACCTACGAATAATAACAATAGTACCTGTTTCATGGAGTTTATGTAAAGATTAAATGACATAATATTTAATATGTAAGATAAAACCCTAGGACATAAGCTTCAATAATGTTAACTGGCCTTATCATTTTTTTTAAAGATTTTATTTATTTATTTGACAGAAAGAGAGACAGCAAGAGAGGGAACACAAGCAGGGGGCAGTGGGAGAAGGAGAAGCAGGTTTCCTGCCTAGCAGAGAGCCTGATGTGGGGCTCGATCCCAGAACCCTGGGACCATGACCTGAGCCAAAGGCAGACGCTTAATAACTGAGCCACCCAGGCGCCCCTAATTGGCCTTATCATTATTTCTGCCTGGCTTCTGGAGATCTAACATCTTTCTTTTCCTTGCTTTATCCTCAGCTTTGGCTTCTCATTCAGACTGGGAAATTTGATTCCTGAGAGTTCATTTTAATCTGCTTACTCAAGCTCAAAGTGTTGACCAGCAAATGGAAAGAACACTGTGATTTGCCCTGGTACACACCATAGAGGCATTTCCTTGCATCTCATAGTTATTCAATACGTAGACACAACTGCATACATAATTACATAAAATGGAGGACCGTTCATTCGTGCCTGAGGTGTCATTAACACCATGTGATCAGGAAGACAGTTTTTCTTTGTTGTTGTTGTTTTTAATTTGTGGTTTATTAAAAATATGGAACGCTTCACGAATTTGCATGTCATCCTTGCGCAGGGGCCATGCTAATCTTCTCTGTATGGTTCCAATTTTAGTATGTGTGCTGCCGAAGCGAGCACGACAGTTTTTCTTTGAAGGCAGTAGTTCTAATAGGGTTATCCCTCTTTTACAAATACAAATACTTTATAACATCTCCTTTATTATCCTGAGATAAAATTCATTAGTACAATAAATCATTTACACATATAATAAACAATGAAGGCCCCAACTTCAACATAAAAGAGAAATGAAGGGAATGTATTTTATAATAAAATGTGTATTTCAGGGGCACCTGGGTGGTTCAGTCAGTTGAGCATCTGACTCTTGGTTTCAGCTCAGGTCATGATCTCAGGCTCATGGGATCAAGCCCCATGTCAGGTTCTGTGCTCAGCACAGTCTGCTTCTCCCCTTCCCTCTGCTCCTCCCCCACTCTCTGTCTCTCAAATGAATAAATAAAATCTTTTTTTTAATAAATAAAATCTCTAACAATATATATATTTCACTATATCAGTGCTCAGGCATGACTACATTATGGGGCCAAGAGTCAGTTGGAGGTTTGCAGCTGTGCATAGAAACATGCATGTCATTAGTAGCTATAAACGCAGACGGCTAGAGTTGTGTTGAAATGGTGATTTGAATGTTGAGAAAACTGTGACTATCAGTGATTCATTTTTTCTGAAATGATGAAAGATTTGCTGCAAAATTTCAAACAAACCAAAATACAGCCTTCTTTTCCTTTATCTGCAAGGTGTGTTTCTAGAAAGTTCAGTGTGTATTAGAATTGGGGGGACACTGTATTTATATGAAAAATGAAGGTAGGTTGTAGGCGCAGGTAATTATGAACAGGTTGTTCGCTGATATATCTGGAGAGACCTCAAAAGTTGTGAGGGACCAGAATAATTCTTTGGAGTGGACAGCATCCTTGGCAACTGTCCCTTAAACCCCAGCAGGGCTTCTAATCATTATCACATGTGAAGATTCTCCCTCAGAAGCCACAATGCCCCCAGAGAAGTTCCACCTGCTTTGAGAACCACAGCCTTAAAGAAAATGTCATTATTATGTATGGTTTTATTATACCAGGGCACTGGCACTCAAAACTTCCCAGAAATTTTTTCTTCAATATAATCATTATTTTACACCATGTATCACCATTTTACAAATGAGGAAACAAGCTCATAGAGATTAAGCCACTTGTCCCTGGTTGGCCTTACCCAACCCTGCTCACTACCACTGGAAAACTGTAGGGTCTCTGACCCAGGGCTCAACAGCGAGATTGCTCACCTCCATCTCCTGGAAACCCCGTAAGTTCTGGTTCTCGGGACTCTACTGAGCTGCCTTGCTGGTGCAATTTGCCTTTCCTCAGACCCTCTCTGAAGGCATCTGCCCCTGCCGCCACCCTCCCTGCCTCATTTCCATGGCCACTAGCTGCTCTTCAGGTCTTCCCCAG
This sequence comes from Neomonachus schauinslandi, assembly GCF_002201575.2. Lineage (NCBI taxonomy): Eukaryota > Metazoa > Chordata > Mammalia > Carnivora > Phocidae > Neomonachus > Neomonachus schauinslandi. The sequence goes on along the minus strand of NC_058413.1, from coordinate 26,544,750 downwards.
GGTAGCCTGGCTGAGGTGGCAGAAGGGTCCTCCCCTTTCCCACCTTCTGTTACTAGGTCAGAAAGCCCAGTTCCAGTTTCCTGAAGAGTTTCAAGGGGGCAGTAACTGATTTGATTTGGTCTTTATTCCAGGCCACTCTCCCTGGGAATCTGATGTGGGCACTTGGGGCTGGCCTGGAAGGCTCTCTGCCACCCCTTACTTAATAATGTCCTTCCCTACCCTATACCAACCATGCTTTCCTCTCCAAGTGAACCCTTGTTTCAGTTGTTTGTATGGGAACTTAAAAAGGGGGGCATTTTTCAGCTGCTCCTTAGGGGGACCTCAGCAATGGTTTCCTAATATTAACCTCATGTGGAATAGAATACAAAATATTCATGAGTATTTGGGATAAAGCTCATGACTTAGAGAGATTCCTAGCTCCTGGGTATTTTGTATGTTCTCTCTCCTTTCCCCTTCCTCTCCCCTTCTCCATCCCATCCTCAGACTATCAAAACTGTACATTCACTTCCCTGTTTCAGGGATAAAAGCTAGAGCAGCACATCTTCTATATGTTAATCAGGTGTTGATGGTAACAATCTACTGATCTCCCCCAACCTTCATTCCCACCCCAAACATGTGTTCTCAGACAATGCCTTGCTTTTCCACTCATTCTAGGGTGACTTGCTCTGAACCTCAGGGCGGGGTCTGACCTTATTTCATATTTATACGATACCGGTATCAAATACAGTGCTGGCACTTAGTAAGTGCTCCATAAATATTAGGTAAACAAATGTATGAATGAATGAATAAATGAAATTCTCACTCTTTTGAGGTCTGGAATGGAAAGCTCTACCTTACCATTAATTAAACACAAATTAAAATAAGGGATATCTACTACCACCATTTTGTTTGGCAAATAATTTTGAGAGGATAAAATACAGTATTAGTAGGGCACCTGGGTGGCTCAGTCCTTAAGCGTCTGCCTTTGGCGCAGGTCATGATCCCAGAGTCCTGGGATTGAGCACTGCGTCGGGCTCCCTGCTCTGCAGGAAGCCTGTTTCTCCCTCTGCCTCTCCCTCTCCCTCTGCTTGTGTTCCCTCTCTCACTGTGTCTCTCTCTGTCAAATAAATAAATAAAATTAAAAAAAAATACAGTATTAGTATGGTAGAGGCAGGTGTCCCAGGTACAGTACACCGTAGGCACTCTATAGCACTCAGCAGCCCCGGGTTGGGAGAAAGAACAGCAGGCTGATATTCATAGAAAGACTACATTTGTACTGCACTGCTGAGGGGCAGTTTGGCAACATGTACCAATAACGTTTTCATGGTCATGAGTCAATAATTTATCCTAGAGAAATGATTAGATAAATGTTTAAAAATGTGTTAAAGGTATCATTATTTATAATGAGAGAACTTGGAAACAGTATATAAAATACGGTACTGGTTAAATTAATTATAGCACATCCACACAATGGGTTATTATAGAATTGTAAAATAATATGTTTGAAGAACATTTAATGACATAGGAAAAGATTCCATAATGTATGAAAAATATAGTAGCTACAAAACATTGCTGAAAGAAAATTTAAAAGGCACAAATGAATAGGAAAACATCTTGTGTTCATGGATTGGAACATATAATATTGTTAAAATGTCAATACTACCAAAGTTGATAGAGATTTAATATGATCCCTATCAAAATGTCAGTGACATTTTTTGCAGAAATAGAAAAATCACCCTACAATTCATACAGAATCTCAAGGGACACCAAATAGCTAAAGCAATTTGAATAAAGAACAAAGTTGGAGGTCTCACACTTCTGATTTCAAAACTTACTACAAAGCAGAAAGAGAAAAAGAAAGAAAGAAAGAAAGAAAGAAAGAGAAAGAAAGAAAGAAAACAAGCGCTGGTGGGATGTGGTGAAATTGGAACGCTTGTCCATGGCTGGTGGAAATGTAAAATGGTGCAACTGCTATAAAAAACAATATGATGGGGGTGCCTGGGTGGCTCAGTTGGTTAAGCATCTGCCTTTGGCTCAGGTCATGATCTCAGGTCATGGGATCAAGCCCCTCATTGGGCTCCCTGCTCAGCGGGGAGTCTGCTTCTCCCTCTGCTACCCGCCCCCATGCTCTCTGTCTCCCTCAAATAAATTTAAAAAATCTTAAAAAAAAGAAAGAAAATGTGGTATATACATACAATGAAATATTATTCAACCTTAAAAGGAAGACAGTTCTGACATATGCTACAACATGGATGACTCTTTAGGACATTGTAATAAGTGAGCTATGTCAGTCACAAAAAGGACAAATATTGTATGATTCCATGTATAAAGGTACACAGAATAGTCAAATTCATAGGGTACAATGGTGGTTGCCAGGGCCTGAGGGGAGAGAAGTATGGGAAGTTATTGTTTAATGAATCAGATTTGCAATTTGAAAAGAGTTCTGGAGGTTGGTTGTACAGTAATGTGAATATACTTATCATTACTGAACTATACACTCAAAAATAATTAAGATGGTAAATTTTATATATATAAAACATTTTATCACAATTAAAATAAAATTTTTAAAATATTTTATTTATTTATTTGAGAGAGAGTGAGTGAGAGAGAGAGAGAGCACAGGGGGTAGGTGGTAGGGGAGAAGAGAGGCAGAGGGGGAAGCAGACTCCCCACTGATCAGGGAGCCCAATGCGGGACTCAATCCCAGGACCCTGGGACCTTGACCTGAGCCGCAGGCAGACGCTTACACTTCTGAGCCACACAGGTGCCCCAAATTAAATTTTTAATGAAAATTTAAACATAAAAATATGAAAAGATAAATTGTGTATATATGGAATTATTTCATTTTAAAAATACGTGAAAATATAGATGAACAAATATATGACTATATAGAGAGAACATATATATTATGCATTACTATATAGAGAGATACAGAGGGAAAAAAATGAAAATAAATACCCCAAATTTTAGCTGTGATTCTCTGTGGGTCAGTTGAAATAAGAACGATTCCTATTTCCCTCGTACTTGCTCTGTATTTTTCAACTTCTTACAGTGAATATATCCAATATATCTTTTAAATCAGAAAAATATTTAAGAATAGAAATAGTACTCTTGATCACCTGGGTGACTCAGTCGGTTAAGCGTCCAACTCTTGATCTGAGCTCAGGTCTTGATCTTGGGGTTCTGAGTTCATGCCCCACATTGGGCTCCACACTGGACATGGAGCCTACTTAAAAAATAAAAAACAAGCAAACAGAAAAACCAACAGATATAGTTCTCTTAAAAATTAAACACTTGCGGGGGGGGGTGGAATCGGAGGGGGAGACGAACCATGAGAGACTATGGACTCTGAGAAACAAACTGAGGGTTTTAGAGGGGAGGGGGGTGGGGGGATGGGTTAGCCTGGTGATGGGTATTAAAGAGGGCACATATTGAGTGGAGCACTGAGTGTTATATGCAAACAATGAATCATGGAACACTACATCAAAAACTAATGATGTAATGTATGGTGATTAACATAACATAATAAAATAAAATTTAAAAAATCAAACACTTGTTTGGTAAAACCCATGGTAACTTTTTTAAACAGGTAAGACTAGTAAAGATCAGGAAAATATATTAGAAACATTCATGAAAGGATTAATATCTACAAAATATAAAAGGCTATGACAAATCAATAAAAAAAAAAACTTCCTGAAAGAAATACAGGCCTTTTGCCTATAAATAATCAATTCACAGAAGAAAATATGTAAAAACAGTGTATAAATAGAGGCTTATTGTCATTAGCAACCAAGGAAATATAAACTATAGCAATAAAATATCTTAATCAATCTGAGTGGCAAAAATTAAAACAATGGATAACATCAACTCTTAGTGAATATTCAAAAATAAGGATACCGTTCTACTCTATTGGTGGGCCTGCACAATGGCCAAGCATTTTTGGAAATCAAAGAGGCATTTATGTATCAAATTTTAAAATTCACATGTACTTTGACCAAACAGTTTTATTTCTAAGAATCCATTCTAAAGAAGTGCTCTCGTATTCACAAAGAAGTGTGTGTGTATACTCATTACTTTAGCATTTTGGAATAACAAAAAACCTAGAAATAATCTAAATGTCTATAAATGAGTTAATAAATTATGGTAATTTGTACTGTGTAATAGTATCCTGTAGTTACAAATGAATCTATTAGGTCTCTATGTATTAACCTGCAGAGAATCTTGAAGACATAAGGGAAAGAAAATCATTATAAAAGAAAAAAATATTTGGGGCACCTGGGTTGCTCAGACAGTTAAGCAGCTTCGTTTGGCTCAGGTCATGATCCCAGGGTCCTGGGATCAAGCCCCACATCGGGCTTCCTGCTCAGCCGGGAGTCTGCCTCTCCCTCTTGTTCTTGCTCTCTCTCCAATAAATAAATTTTTAAAAAACCTTTAAAAAGAAAAAAAGTTTGAATGTGTATATGCATACAAGTACATACATAGCATTCAAACCAAACTGTTTAAAGAGGTTTTCTCTGGAGAGGAAAGAGGGATTTGAAGGTAGATGAAGAGTGATTTTTGTATTTTGTTCTGTATATTTCTCTATTGTTTGCACTTACAATGAGAATGTGTTCATGTAATATTTGTGGAAAGATATTTTTATCAATAAGTAAAGACAAAAACATTTTAGGTAATAAAGATGTTTTTTAAATCAAAGAAAGCAATTGGTTTTAGGAGGGAAGATTAGATTTTTTAAAATCAATCTTTTTTTTTAAGTTTATTTATTTATTTATTTAAGTAATCTCTACACCCAATGTGGGGCGGGAACCCAGGACCCTGAGATCAAGAGCTGCGTGCTCTTCCGAGGGAGCCAGCCAGGTACCCCTAAAGCAATAATCTTGTCTAAAGTCAGAGTTCTGAAGACGAAAAAGTCTGATAATATAATAATCCACTTACTATAATTCTCATCAGTCCACACTGTTTTCTCAGCCATTTCAACATACAAAAGTTTTTAGTGATCATGAAGTTGATGGCACTAAGTATCAGCCACCTAATATTTAGTACTTAAGATACATGTTCTTCTATAAAAATGTGATAAAGTTTTAATGGTTTGCATTTATATCAGTTTGGATACTTTCAGCTGCAAATAACCTAACTAAAGTTTACTTAAAACAGTGCTTCTAAGTACCCTATTGGCATTTGGGCAAGACTGTCCCACCCATGGGAGGATGTTTAGCACCCTTTATCTCTAGCACCAAATGCTACTACCTCCACCCAGTCATTAACTAAAGCAAAATTGCCCACCCCACCGCCACCCCCACATTTCCAAGTCCTTGTGCAATACAGCTTCTGACTGAGGACTGCTAGCTTCAAAAGTGAGGACATTTATTATTGTCATTAAGCAAGAAGCTTGAGACATGGTGGTTCTAAGGTTGATGCAGTAGCTCAAAGATGTTATGAAGAACCCAGGATCTTTCCATCTTTTTGAACTCTGCTATCTACAATGTTGATTTCTCACCCTCAGGCTAGCTTCTCATGGTAACAAATGGTTGCCTCAGCTCCAGGACTAATGCTCTTAAACAACTGTGTCCATAGGCAAGAAAAGGGCAATTTTTTTCATGGGTCCCATTCTAAAAGGAGAATAAATCTTTATCAGAGATCCCTCTGACTTCCCAGCCAGTCCCATAACCAGGATTGGGTACTTGCCTATGTCATCCCTACCTAGAGAGGAGAAGGGGAGAGTGATATCTGGTACCTGCGGCTTTTATAAAAGGGGGCAGCCTTGGTGGTCATAGTGAATGGCACTTGTATTTTAATGTCTTCAGATCTAACTGAAGTGAAAGATTGTCTTCTAGTCAAGAAAAGACGAATGTTCCAATGAAGGCATAGTACTGCATTTTGTTCTGGAAAACACAAACATTCCAATGACTTAGTGCTTTTTATTCTCTTACTTTGTCATGCTCCACTTCCATTTTTTATGATCTTTATAATCAAATGGATTCAATAAGAACTTCAGAAGGAGGACAGCATGGGAACTAAATGACTGGGGCTCCAGGAAGCCCTGCTTCCCTCAGAGCAGGGAGCCCGATGCGTGGCTCGATCCCAGGCTCCTGGGATCATGACCCGAGCCAAAGGCAGACGCTTAAACTAAGCCACCCAGGAGCCCCGATCCTATAGTCTTATAGATAGGTCTTGACTTGGGATACATTGTATGTCAAAGCCTTTAATTCAATGCCTGGACAGTGGTAAATAATAATGTTAACAACAATGATAATGATAATTTTCATCACTCACCCCTGAGGGCATTGCTGACTCCCAACTTAGCCACCTTATACCTTTAATTCAGCTGAAATAAAGTTGGGTTTTCCACTATTCCATCTTGATTTTTATTTATAGCACAAAATACTCCAACATTAGAACAAAATTTAAAAAGAAATAAAAGCCTCATAATCTCACTATCTAACTATACTGTTGTTATTTTTCCATGTGTCTTTTGTCTCTTGTTGAAAACAATTTAAAACAGTTGAATCATAGTGTATATATACATATGTATCCTGGTTACTTCAGGTTTGTTTGTTAATCTAGCAGTCTTATAATTAGGGCTGCAATCTCATGCATTTACAGTTTTTTTTCCTCCTAGGATATATTGCCAAGAGCGGAATTACCGGGCCAAAGGGTATGAACATTTTTATTAACTCTCAATATATAATGCCAAATTGTGAAAGGGTTGTACCCAATTTACAAATGGCAAAGGCTGGAATTCTTTCATAAGAAAAAAGAAACTAAAATAAAACACATGAAACTAGAGTCATTTATAAAACAGATTTCCTAATTCCATTTTAATGGAAGTCTACCCATACATGTTTTTAGCCAGGCTACACAACCTCAGCTCATTTTTCTAGCCTCCTTGGTCTCTATGTTACACTTAAATTTTAGCCTGAGTTAGGACTTGCTTGCTGCTAGGTATGGTGAATGCTCTGATATAATCTTTTTGTTACTTATACTGAGAATTGACTTTCAAAATAATTTTATAATTAATGACTCATATTTTCCTCTTTATATCCTTACTCCCTTATTTAAATGTTCTAGTTTTACGTCTGACTCCAGCTCTTTTAACGCAGCAGGGGATAATCAATGATTTAATCTGGCCTCACCCCCACTGCCCTGGTTTAGGTTAGCTATTCAGAGACATTTAAGAGGCAGAATTAACTGGCCTTGGTGATTAGCTGAATAGCTAATGCCCTTCCTCTTAAAGGGTGAAGAGAAGCAGGTGGGGAATACTGCAGTAAAAACCAGGCAAGCTGGTTCAGACTGGGTTGGTTATGCCGTCAAGATCACACTATAAGGGCAGGAGCAGTAAAAGCTAGTATTATCACTTTGTTTGGGCCACAAACCACACCAAAACTCAGTGGTTAAATCTCCAATCATTGTTCTGATTTTCCCTTTTCTTCCTTCCCTGAATAATTTGGTCCTGAAGCTGTTAGGTAGGGCTGAGCAAGGTAACATGTATGTCTGGCTGAGTGGGGGGGAGCTATGGCTGCTAGAGCAGGCTCTGACCAAGGTGAGTGCTGGAGCTTGAATAGGGTAAAGAAGGTGTCTGCTTGGGGTGTGGCCTCATTGAGGAGTCAAAGCCTGAGTAGGGTCAGAGAACATCTGCATGGGGGAGGGGGAGGTGGCAGAGATGGGGGATTGGCTACATACAGAGGGGTTCATAAAATAATTATATTGAGGGTAATGGGAGAATGGCTTGTTGCTATTGGCAAAAAAAGAGGCACAAATACAGAAAGGAAGAAAACTAGAGTTAATCCTGTGCTCCTGGATTGGAGTGGGAAGTATCAAGTTGAACTCACGGTTTTCAATATATTGTATATATTTTATATACTGGAATGAATTCTATTCAGTTATATATATATTTTATGGAATAATACTATTATATACATATCTATTCTAGAATTAGATGAGATAGTGGTAATGGTTGCACAACATAATGGATATACTAAAAGCCACTGAATTGTATACTTTAAAATGGTGAATTTCATGTTATATGTATTATATCTCAATAAAAAATGCATGTGTATATATTATTAGGCAAATGAGAGAGAAAAATAATAGATGTAAATGTGTGTGCATATATACATACACACACGCACATTTCCCAGCTCTGCCCACTGAAAGAACCAAAGCAGTGACACCCCAATAGTAATGAGGATGCCCAGTGACAAGATTCTGATTTTTAAATATTCTCTATTAAAAAGAATCAGGACTGCTTCAAAGAATGGTAGTTTCTAGGTCTGGCACAAGAAAAGGACAAGATGATCTCGGGATATCTTATTGTGTCAGAAAGTAAGGAAGTAGTCAAAGAATGCTGGAAGTAGTCAAAAGATGCAGAACCGGGGATGCCTGAGTGGCTCAGTTGGTTAAGCGTCTGCCTTTGGTTCAGGTCATGATCCCAGGGTCCTGGAATCGAGTCCCATATCAGACTCCTTGCTCAGTGGGGATCCTGCTTCTCCCTCTGCCTGCCTCTCTATCTCTCTCTCTAACAAATAAATTAAAAAAAAAAAAAAGATGCAGAACCAGCTTGATGGGGCCCCCATTAACCAAATCTGGAAGAATTTGAGCATCAAAATAAACAATGAAAGTAACAGATTACGGTCTCTCAAATAAAATACAAAACCATACATCTATACTGACATAAATCATTGATTAAACTAAAAGTTTGATGAGGAATAGGGCATTTACAGAGTATCCACAAAATATTTACTGATTATTTGGACAAATGGAAAAGTTTATAGTGGAGAAGCTTGGCAGACACCACTTTAATCAAGTATTAAGTGAACATCATTGGTAATGAGACAAATTGAAGTCAGGTGCCACTGAACAAGATGAGGTAGGAAAAAAACAGCATCATCTCTGTGATGTTCCTGCCAAAAGGGGAGGGGAGCCTATGAATGGAAGTAAGCCTGGTAGGGAGTATCAAAATCCAAGTGTGGTGAAGAATTCATCTCCACAGAGGAGGGCCCGATGCCCCAACTGGGCAAGGAGAGCATTGTCTTATGGGGGTGGCCTGGTTTGGGGCATCAGAGCCCAAGAAAGGTAAAGAGAACTGGCCTGAAATGGGATTTTGGAGCCCAAGTGGGCTGAGGTAGTTGTCCATGCAGGGGGTGTGGGGAGGCAGGGCCTGAACAGGTGAGGAGAGCTTCTGTGTTTAGGAAGGGCCTAGACCGAGGTGTCAGAGCTTAAGCAAAGTTTCTACAGGGAGAGGAGGGCGTCAGAGCTAAATAGGAGAAGCAACAATTATGCCTAGGCATTTTGTATACAAACTGCCAAAAACCAAAGACAAAGAGAGAAAATCTTGAAGGAGCCAGAGGGCAAAAAAATCACCTTACCAAAAAATGACAGGGGATATGTCATCAGAAACCATGTAAGCAAGAATAGAATGGAGTGAAATATTTAAAATGTTGAAAGAAAAAAAAAAACCCTACGAACCTAATGAATATGGTGAATAATATAGTGATAATTTCCAGTGAAATTATCCTTGAAAAGTGATGGAGACATAACGTTTTTCACAAACAAACAAAAACCGAGGGAATTCATTGCAAGCAGAACTACCCTACAAGAAATGTTAAAAGAGGGGTGCCTGGGTGGCTCAGTCGTTAAGTGTCTGCCTTCGGCTCAGGTCATGATCCCAGGGTCCTGGGATCGAGTCCCACATCGGGCTCCCTGCTCAGTGGGGAGTCTGCTTCTCCCTCCTCCACTCCCCCTGCTTGTGTTCCTTCTCTTGCTGTGTCTCTGTCAAATAAATAAATAAAATCTTTAAAAAAAAAAAAAGAAATGTTAAAAGAAAATTTTAGGCAAAAGGAAAATTATATTGGTCAAAAATTTAATTTCCATAAAGAAGGGAAGAGCATCGGAGAAGGAATACATGACAGTAAAATAAAATCTTTTCTTTTTTGTAGTCTTTTCAAAAAAAAATTTTTTAAGGAAGGGGGAGGGGCAGGAGGCAGAGGGAGAAGGAGAATGAGAGAATCCTAAGCAGGCTCCATGCCCAGCCCAGAGCCTGACTTGGGGCTGGATCTCGCGACTCTGAGATTATGATCTCTGAGCCAAAATCAAGAGTTGGTCATTCAACCGACTGAGCGACCCAGGCATCCCTATATTTCTTAGTCTTAACTGATTTAAAAAAAATTTTTTTTTACATTTTTAAAAAAGATTTAGTTTATTTATTTGACAGAGAGAGACACACAGTGAGAGAGGGAACACAAGCAGGGGGAGTGGGAGAGGGAGAAGCAGGCTTCCCACGGAGCAGGGAACCCAATGTGGAGCTCGATCCCAGGACCCTGGGATCATGACCTGAGCCGAAGGCAGAGGCACCCAGGCACCCCTAGTCTTAACTGATTTTAAAAGATAACTATTTGTTTAAAGCAATGATAGTAACAATGTATTGAGTGGTTAGAGCATATGGACAAGTGAAATGAATGACAGAAATATTGCAAGGGACAAGAGGGAAGAATTGGGAATATTCTGTTATAAGGTATCTGTACTATATGTGAAAGCGAGTAGGGTGATTTGAAAGTGTACTTATATTAGTTAAAAATGTGTATTGTAATCTTTAGGGCAACCACTAACATTATTTTTGAAGAGTAAATTGATACATTATGACAGAAGATAAAATGGAATTATATAAAATGTTCCATTAGAACCATAGAAAGCAGAAAAAGAAAAAAAAATACAAGTAGAAAACAGTAAGGTAAGAGGAGCAGGACATCTGCCCAGGTGTCAGAGATTCAGCTGAGTGAAGAGGGCGTCCATGCATGTGGGTGACCCAGAAGGGGGTTTCGGGGAGGTAAAGTAGGGTATGGAGGGTATCCACACAGGGAAAGGCTAGCAGCAGTGATGGAAGATTGGCTGTGTAAAGGGAAACTTTATCAGATAAGTAAATATATTAAGGATAATGTGAGCCAGGTTTCTTGGTGTCAGAAAGGAAATTACATGGGCGCCTGTGTGGCTTAGTCAGTTAAGTGTTGGACTCTTAGTTTGAACTCAGGTCATGATCTCAGGGTCGTGTTGGGCTCCGTGCTGGGTGTGGAGCCTGCTTAAGATTCTCTCTGTCCTTCTCCCTGTGCCCCTCCCCCTGCCACATGTTGCATGCTCTCTCTTAAAAAGATTTAAAAAAAGAAAAAGAAAAAGAAAATACAAAAATGGAAAGGGAGAAAACTAAGATGAAATTTCTGGAATTGGCAGTATCAGTAGAAATTCATGGATTTCAATAAATATAGATAGGTATCTAAACACATATGGATGTAGGGGCACCTGGGGTCTCAGTCGGTTAAGTGTCTGCCTTTGGCTCAGGTCATGATCCTGGGGTCCTGGGATCGAGCCCCACGTCAGGCTCCCTGCTCAGTGGGAGTCTGCTTCTCCCTCTCCCTCTGCAGGCTGCTCTACCTGCTTGTGCTCTGTCAGATAAATAAATAAAATCTTCGAAAAAGAAGAAAGAAAGAAAGAAAGAAAGAAAGAAAGAAAGAAAGAAAGAAAGAAAGAAAGAAAGAAAGAAAGAAAGAAAGAAAGAAAGAAAGAAAAAGAAAGAAAGAAAGAAAGAAAGAAAAAGAAAAAGAAAGAAGGAAGGTGGAAGGAAGGAAGAGAAAGAAAAATGTAAATGTGTGTAGGTCTAAGTTCATAGGTCTGTATATATATCTGGATATTCCCTTGCTCTGTCTTGCTGAGAGGACCTAGAAGCAACATCCACCAGCAATGAGCACACCTAGTGCTCAGATATTGAGTTCTAAATGCCATTCTCCACTAAAAGAACCAGAGTTCCCTGAAGAAATGGCTGACTGCATGGTTGGTGAAAAGGAAATGAAAGATGAGCCTGGACTATATTATGTTAGAAAGCAAGGATGTGTTGAAAGAATGATGGAGTCATGTCAAAAAAACACAGAAACCAGTATAAATGGGCTCCAAAAGGCCAAATGGGAAAAATTAAGCATCTGTACAAAATAATAATAGCAACAGTTTAGAAACCATTAAATAAAATGGGAACCGTGAGTTCATATTATAAATAAATGAATAAATTGAGAATTTGACAAGGAATGGGACATTTACATAGTTTCAAAAAACTCCTACAAAGTGATTATTACAAAGGGGGAAAAGAAAACTTCACAGTGGAGAAATCAGTGGACACCACTTTCTGGCAAGTGACCAAAGCAAATATCATCAGTAATGAGAAAACTGTGCCACAAGAATACAGTATTATTTCAGATGCATTCCTGCCAAAGATTCATAATCAAACCTATTAGTGAGGAAACATCAGAAAAACATGGTTTGAGGGAAATTCTACCAAATAACTATCCTGTAATTTTCAAAAGTGTCACAATTATGAAAATCCAAGAGAGACTAAGGAAACATTTCAGGCTAAAGGAGACTAATGAGACCCAACAGCTAAATGAAAACACAGGACTGTGAAATGGATCCTTTGGCAATAAAGACCATTATTAGGACAACTGATGAGCTTGAATGGTGTCTAAGGATTAGATGGTGATAATGAATCAATGTAATTTCTTCATTTTTTTTTTCAAATAGAGGGATCACAGCCCCCCTCTCTCTCTCTTTTAAAGATTTCATTTATTTATTTAACAGAGAAAGAGAGAATTCATGAACAGAGAGAGGGACAGAGGGAGGGGGAGAAGCTGACTCCCCGCTGAGCAGGGAGCCTGACTTGGGGCTCAATCTCAGGACCCCGAGATCATGACCTGAGCTGAAGGCAGAGGCTCAACCAACTGAGCCACCCAGGTGCCCCTAATCTCCTCATTTTGATAGTTGTATTATGGTTATGTAGAATATCCTTGTCTGTAAGAAATACACACCTAAGTATTAGAGGGCCGTGATGAGGCATTACATTAGCATCTTGCTCTCTAATGATTCAGGGGGGAAATTCTTTGTACTGTACTTGCAAGTTTACTATAAGTTTCACATTGTCTAAAAATAAAATAATCTACTTGAAGAAAAAAACAAGTAAAAAAGTTTATATAATTGTATATCTGTAAGTAGAGAAAGAACTATAAAGTTACACATTAAGCTATTAACTGTGGTTAATTTGGGGAGGGAATTATGCATTGGAGTAGGAGTGAAGAGGGACTTTTAAGATGTTACTCTATAATCTTCTGTATTTGTAACTTCCAACAACAATAAAAAGTCCAGCCATACTTTTGAAGAAAAAGGACCTCACTCAGACAGAAGAGCATGTGACTCTTGATTTCGGGGTCCTGAGTTCGAGCCCCACATCGGGTGTAGAGATTACCTAAATAAATAAATAAAAATATAGTATGGTACTGTAAAATCTATTTTCTCCTTCTTATGATTTTCTTAATGACATTTTCTTTTCTCTAGCTTACTTTATTGTGAGAATACAGTATGTAATACACATAACAGAGAAAAATATGTGTTAATCTATTGTTTATGTTACCTATAAGGATTCTGGTCAATAGTAGGCTATTAGTAATTAAATTTGGGGGGGAGTCAAAATTTATATGTAGATTTTTTACTACGTGGGGAGTCAGTGCCCGTAACTCCTGCATTGTTCAAAGGTCAACTATATTGCAATTTTGCTTCTGTCTATAGAGTCTGTTTTGAAAGAGTCGGCCAGCCTTATCATAGCTAAGCTTAGCTGCTAATTTGGTTTTTTGTTTACTTTTTCTAACCGTTCCTTCATAGATGTTTGGGAAATTTTAAGTACTTGGTTCAACAGAACTTGCTTGTATTGTGTTCAAATGACCAGAGATGTAAAGCAATCAGTACCTATTTAACAAAAAAAACAAAAAGGAATGAGTACACTATTGGGAGGGGCTTATATACGAAGTATAAATAAAAGCCTAAACTCTTTTCATAACTCCTGATGAGTTCACAAGAATTTAATAACTGTTGAGGGAAGGGTTTTACACTGAACTTTACATTAATGCTAGACTAGAATTTAAGTTGCCCTCAGTTTTACCAAGTAGACACTATAAATGTAAAAAAAGAAAAAAAAGGAAGAGGAAGAGGGGATTTTAAAACCATACTACAGTGTTTTCTATCAAACCACAAAGTTGTGCAATTACCATTTGTTTCTGTTTTTTTTTTTTTTTTTAAGATTTATTTATTTGAGAGAAAGAGAGAGAGAGCACAAGAGACGGAGAGAGAGTACGATAGAGAAAGAGAACAAGAGAGAGCACGCACAAGCAGGGGGAAGGGGCAGGGCGGGAGAGGAAGAAGCCGACTCCCTACTGAGGACCCTGGGATCAAGACCTGAGCCGAAGGCAGATGCTTAACCACCTGAGCCATCCAGGCGCTCCTGTTTTTTGTTTCTTTTTTAAAAAGAAGTCAAAGAGAGTGTGTAGGCAAGGTTCTTGGATACGTATGTAAAGAAATTTGTTCTCAGAAGTGTGTGTGTTAAAGTCACATGCTGCATATATGTGAATTTTAGATGAATCACCATACTAGTTAGAATACTCTAAACCATCTTGGGACCTCATTTCTGGCCCTGTTTTTTCACTGACTTACAGTCACTGCCACATAACTTTTAACATTAATAAACACAGCAACAAATATATACATTTAGGGAAACTCTACAACACGGGAGGCACCTGATGATGAAGGGAACTCGGGGTTTGGGAACCATTAAGTTTCTGGCTTTTTTTTTAAACACGAAATTAGGTTTTAGGCTTCTTTTGCAATGCCCAGAGTACCCAGTACAGTGTTTGGCTCACAAAAAAACTTGTTGACTTTAGAAAAACTTACTCTGACATGTGTCCTTAGAGACCTATTTCCCCATCTTGACTCCCTGAGGCTGGAGTAAAAATAGAACATGACCAAAATGTGTTGCAGAAACAAACTTCTGGAAATATGCAGTACTGGGTCATGCTTTTTTTACCCTTTCTACCAATAACCATAGTACAACTACACACACAGAATTGCAATGTCACCTCATTTAAGTTTTACTAATATCCTGGAAACAAAGATCCATGTAGGCACTTAGTTTTACAGTATTGGAATGTAAGAGTTATTTCTCTCTCAGTTAGTAGGGCTTTTCTCACACACAAAAATAGTCTAGAGTCCATGATTTGACTTTAACTTCTACTAATATTAATAAATACAAGTTTTCGGGCGCCTGGGTGGCTCAGTTGGTTAAGCGACTGCCTTCGGCTCAGGTCATGATCCTGGAGTCCCGGGATCGAGTCCCGCATCGGGCTACCTGCTCAGCAGGGAGTCTGCTTCTCCCTCTCCCGCTCCCCCCTCTTGTGCTCTTTCTCTCTCTCACTCTCTCTCTCAAATAAATAAATAAAATCTTTAAAAAAAAAATAAATACAAGTTTTCAAAAGACGTGGGGCTTGAACTCATGACCCTGAGTTAGAGAACTGAGATCAAGAGTCAGGTGCTTAACTGACTGTACCACCCAGGTGCCCCTCAAAAGACTTTAAAGAATAGTTTTCTGTATTCTCGCCAATAAAATCCTATGTAATAGTCATGCACTGATTTAGAGAATATTTTATTTATATTCATTGTTCAAAGATCTGATTCTTTTTTTTTTTTTTTAAGAACTTATTTATTTATTTGACAGAGAGAGAGAGAGATAGCGAGAGCAGGAACACAAGCAGCGGGAGTGGGAGAGGGAGAAGCACGCTTCCCGCTGAGCACGGAGCCTGATGTGGGGCTGGATCCCAGGACCCTGGGATCATAGCCGGAGCTGAAGGCAGACGCTTAATGACTGAGCCACCCAGGCGCCCCAAAGATCTGATTCTTTAAAGGATTGAGTTAAACGTCATTTTTCTTCAGAATAGACCAAAGCGCCATTTATTATTATTTTCACCAGTATTTATATTTCTGTAGCATGGTGGTGGAGACTGGGCTCTGCCTTGTTTGAGGGCTTCATTTCACTACTCGTTCACTTGTTGTGCTTCAACTTCCTCAGTTGTGCCTCAGTTTCCTTATTTCTAGAAGAGTGCTAGTTAAATCTATCCTTATGAAGTGATTGTGAGGAACATATTATATAATGCTTAGCACAGTGTCCCTGACACAAATGAATCCTATGAAAATGTGTGCCCAACATTGTAGTAAACTTTGACTATAGTGCAAAGGAAAATGGATCCAGATTCCTAAGAGTTTGAAATCTTAAACCAACTTGCATTAGGATAATTAAGTGCTAAGCTAAGAGATAACATCTCTATGTTCAGAATGAATTCAGAGTAGGGGGAAATTTTTGTGACTGAGGTCCTTGGAGGGATTTTATGGGGGAGTAGAATCTACACTGGGCTTTGAAGAATGAGAAATAATAAGAACTTAGAATCTTTTGTAAAATAGAAGCAACTTTGAGCAAACATCTTTTTTTATTTGAGGATTTCTTGGGAATCATTCATATATAACTGTTTTGATTATTTTGTTTATGTGAAATATTTATATTTGTTTAAAATGCTTAGTTTCTTTATAAATGATAACACTTAAAATCTAATTAGAGAAAACCCAATTAAATGGTAAGTACTTAATTACAGTTTATTCACATTTGAAGAACAAACTAATGTACTAGCTACTTATAACTTCTCAGCATGGATATGCCTTTCTTCATCCATCCTATGGAAAACATGGCTCTTTTATACACCAAAGTATAATTGATCGCTAGTACCAGGCTTCACATCGGAATTACAGGTGTTCACAATCCATGAAGATACTGCTAGAGAGTTCTGTTTAGCGTTCAGTAGGCAGTAACATACTATGAACCTTCATGGCATATTATAATTTTAAAAAGAGACGTAGGAAACCAAAGCTGAAAAAGACCCTGTATAACCATTTAGGCTGACTTCAGCCTTTTCTGTGTTTTTGTGTTTTTTTTAAGATTAAAAAAATTTTTTTTAAGTAATCTCTACCCCCAACATGGGGCTTAAACTCACAACCCTGAGATCAAGAGTCACATGCTCCACCGACTGAGCCAGCCAGGTACCCCTTCTCTATGTTTAAATTAGGAAACTAAGTCAGATTCTCCTAAAGACTTAAGTAATCAGGGAGGTGCATTAATTCTTCCAGGCCACTCTGGGGTACTATGTGATGCTGTTGCCTTCTTAATCACCAGGTTGCCTACGAAGTGGGAAAACAACATGTGTCCCCAAATGTGATTCCTCGGATTAGGCCTATTGCAAGTTGAGAAACAGGGAAAGCATATTGTCACAACCTCTGTCAAAAAGCTCTAGGGTTTTAAAAACACATTTTGCCCTATTTAAGTTCCCCAATGAGTTCATACAGCTTCCAGAACCATCCCATTACTAAGCCTTTCTACCACTGTGAGTATACTCACTCTTCTGACTCTGTCCCTCTCCGAGCTGTGCTCTATGCTTCACACTTTCAGCTCAACAAAAACCTTGGTCCCATTCCTTTAGGGTCTTGCTATACAACAGTTACTTAATTTAATAAAATTATTGTACTAAGGAATCCTCAGTTGTCTCCCTGCCTCCCCTCAGTATTTTGCTGAAAAGACTGTCTATTGCCAGAAGTATTCAGAACATTGAAAACCAAGAACACTGTTGTTCTTGAGAAATGCTCTTCCAAACATTGACTCTGATAAGGTATTTCACCCCCAGTGAATCATGGGAGTATCAATCACTTTTATAAAGCACCTATAACGAGATAGAAAAAGGAACAACCTCGGCAAAATTTAGATCTGTTAAAATGTATTTGGGGCTTGGGCGCCTGGGTGGCTCAGTTGGTTAAGCGTCTGCCTTCAGCTCAGGTCATGATCCCAGGGTCCTGGGATCGAGTCCCGCATCGGGCTCCCAGCTCTGCGGGGAGCCTGCTTCTCCCTCTCCCACTCCCCCTGCTTGTGTTCCCTCTCTCGCTGTGTCTCTCTCTGTCAAATAAATAAATAAAATCTTTAAAAAAAAATGTATTTGGGGCTTAGAAATCTATTGTTAATTTGCACAACATGTTCTGATGACAGAATGACTTCCTAAATTTGAACTTGAAGTTGAAATAAAGAGAAGCAACCCGACACGTCTGTTGCAATCAGCCTATTTTCAACAGTCAGGAAAACAAACTCAAATAAAACTTATCTCTGAGTTTTTGGTAGGGTAAAGCTGAAGAGATGGTGTCACTTTTCCTTTCTTGGGCTTTTAAAGCTCGATGAAGACATTTTCTGGGAGTTGCGTCCTTTGGTTATATTGAACGTGGGAGGTAGATAGAGCTCACGGAGATGCCTCAATGTCTGAAATTTAAATGGAGTCTTGGTAAGCAGTCCTGATACATGTTTACTAAATTCGTTTAATTACTGCTGATTCTCACATTCTGCTTTTGAGTTGAATCTTAAATATTTGACAGTTTTAGCACGTGGGATTCACAAGCAACAAATAAAAAAGCTATCTTTGCAAATTTCCTAACACTTAAAAAAAACAGTAATAAACATTTTGAATTTACAGAAAGCACTTGGGCTGTTGTCTCAAATGGGAAGAAGCTTTTTGCTAATTGGATATCTTGGCTTTATCACTTTTATGATGAAAGATGGTATAGCATTTTAGGTATCTTTTGCCAAGAAAACAACTATAGAGTAACATGAAGATTGGAATGGGCTGTTTGGGAAATGATTCTTCAAACTGCAAATGCTTACAGGTAGCATCTGTTTCATAAATCAAGTGGCCAAAGGAGAACAAAAGTATCATTGTGGCTGTTTAAGTTGCATTTTTACAAGGCCCAAACAAGAAAGTAAAAAAGAGATGAATGGTCATTTTGTGTCTGCTATCAGTGGATTAAAGTGCATTATAAAGATGGTGAATATATTTTTAATATACATAGGTCACTTCATGTCCTCTGGGAAACAGACATCAAGATGGAAGAAGTGCAAGAGATTTATTAGTGATAAGCCCTGTGAAAGATAAAGACGAGAGAGAGCAGAAGTCTGAGATGAAAGCCTGGCACTGTGGGAGGAGCAAGGGAAGAACTGAGAACTGAACAGGAAGAGCTTGGGGCTCAGTTGTGGCTCCGAGCAAGTCTTGGGCCTTCCTACAGAGAGTGGCAATGCAGATTGCCAATAAAGGAGTTCTCTCTGTTGGCAGAAATGGGCCAGACCCTAGGCCCCCAACTCTGCTCATTCATTGGCTTACAGCTGCCTAGGGGGAGAGTGCCCTGGGTTTGGATGCTGCCACAAGTCCTAAATGTGCTGCAGCTGAAGAGTACCAGCTGACTGTACTCTTCAGCAAGTTCTCTCTTTAAAGGATCTCTGACAGGGCGCCTGGGTGGCTCAGTCGTTAAGCGTCTGCCTTCGGCTCACGCAGGTCATGATCCCGGGGTTCTGGGATTGAGCCCCGCATCGGGCTCCCTGCTCCGCGGGAAGCCTGCTACCCCCTCTCCCACTCCCCCTGCTTGTGTTCCCTCTCTCGCTGTGTCTCTCTCTGTCAAATAAATAAAATCTTAAAAAAAAAATGATCGGGGCGCCTGGGTGGCTCAGTTGGTTGAGCGACTGCCTTTGGCTCAGGTCATGATCCTGGAGTCCCGGGATGGAGTCCCGCATCGGGCTCCCTGCTCGGCGGGAAGCCTGCTTCTCCCTCTAACCCTCCCCCCTCTCATGTACTCTCTCTCTCTCATTCTCGCTCTCTCAAATAAATAAATAAATCTTTAAAAAAAAATCTGTTAAAAAAAAAAAAAGATCTATGAACCATGCAGCTCCATCAGTGACACAGTATGCATTTTATCATGCATATCTTCATTATGTTTATGATGAAGGAAATAGAATTCCCTCTGAGTCAAATTTTTTCTGCCTCGACTAGTAAGACACCAATATTATTTTGCTAAATTTGCAATTTTTCTTTGCCAAGAGCTCTGACTTATCAGCCAATACACTACCCTTGGATTCAGGTGTCTTGCTTCATGCTTTCTGAAGTTGGTTCTGGGTTTTCATTTGCTTTGGCTAAAAACTAATTTGTAACACAGAGCATCATTTGCCATCTCATGAGAATATCTTATTACAGATAGATTCCATGATTATTGTAAGTTCTGGGCATTTCTCATCTAACTTCTATAGTATAAAGCAATTGTTAGGTGTTATTAGTGATGCAATTTTGAAAGAAACTTCTTATCACAAATCTTTGTATTTCTGAATGAGTTTAATTAAAGAGCAACTTGAAATTCCAAGGCACAATGTTTAAAAAAAATAAAAACAACTATGACTCCCTGTAACTATATATTTGTGTGATGTCACAATACAATCACATTGTATTGTGATACTATACAACCAAAACAAAGTATAAAAGTGGATTGGAGGCAGAGGCAAATTTAAGACAAATGATTATACATAACTTCTGATTTCTATTTTTCACATTCATCAAAATGGCTTCATTGCTCCTTTTGATTGATGTAATAAAAGTAAATATAAATAAGAACTTATAAAATAAATGTATGTCAAAATTAAATTTATTCTGCATACAATGTTAACCTAAAATGGATTTTTTAAATTTTATGTTTTTTAAAATATGTTATTTATTTATTTTAGAGAGAGAGAGTGCATGAGTGGGGGGTGGGGGAAGGGGCAGAGAGAAAGGGACAAGCAGACTCCCTGCTGAGCAGGGGGCCCACCTCAGGTCTTGATCCCAGGACCCCAGGATCATGACCCAAGCTGAAGGCAGACACTTAACCCACTGAGCCACCCAGGTGCCCCTGAAGAACCCCTTTCTTACACTACAGATTAAAGGAATGAATTTCTTGGGGTGGGATAGAGGGTAGGAGCTTTTCTAGGAAATAAAAAATATTGAAAAATAAAAGAAGAGAGCTCCACTGACCAGTTTAAGACTTCTCTGGTTATCTTCAAGCCATCAGCTGCTGCCACACCCCATCTTTGTAACTCAGTGGAATTGGAATTCTCATGTGAGTGGGAATTGTGGCTGGCAGTTCCCGTAATCCTCAAATCAGTGCCACCAAAACTTTGGGAAATCAAAGGCATATCCTTCTTAATAATTGTTTCAAAAGATGGACAAGAATATACAGTGAAAAGAAAACTTCCCTTTTTCCCCTGGTCCCAACTTACCCAGGTCATTTTCTGGAGAGAGCACAAGTATTCGTTTCTTGTTTATTTTTTCAGAGCTTTTCTATGTATTTGCATATATGTATTTATCCATAAATCTTTATCTGCCACACTAATGGGAGCATGTTTTTCACATCGTTTCAGACCTTGCTTTTATCACAACATAGCTTAGTGGTTGTTCCATATTAGCACATAGAAACCTGCCTTATTTTAATTTTAATGGCTGTACAGTATTCCACTGTATGGATATGCCATAATATACCTGAGTTCCTACTGATGGACATTGGGTTGTTCCTAATCTTCTGCTATTATAAACAATGGTGCAAAGAATATATGTATATATATACAATTTTCACAAATGTATGAGCATATCTGTAGGATAAATGCCTTTGTCTTTTTTTTTTGTATCAAGTTGGTCTTTTTCTTAATGATTTGTAGAAGCTGTTAAAAGTGGATTAGAATCTTTCAATATTGGGCGCCTGGGTGGCTCAGTTGGTTGGGCGACTGCCTTCAGCTCAGGTCATGGTCCCGGGGTCCTGGGATCGAGTCCCGCATCGGGCTCCCTGCTCTGCGGGGAGCCTGCTTCTCCCTCTCCCATTCCCCCTGTTTGTGTTCCCTCTCTTGCTGTGTCTCTCTCTGTCAAATAAATAAATAAAATCTTTAAAAAAAAAAAGAATCTTTCAATATTAAGTTTTTGATTTCTTATGAATGTACATGACATAAGGGAAAGAGGGAATTGTGGAGATCTCAGGTGAGGATTATCAGTTGACATTTCTTTATTTAATAGGATATTTTCCTTTACAGTAGAGTGAATTATTATCTGTAAGGACATAGTACATTTGTTATAGTAATGATCCTATGAAATAAATAATTCTTTTAATATCTGTCCATCATAGCAACAAACTTCTCTTCTACTTGACACTTTGTCATTTTCCTGAATGCCAGTCTTAACAGCCTGTTACATTAAGAACTTAAAAACACATTAAGAAAGTGAAACATAAGCAAAGTTGGGCTTTTGTAACATAATTCCTAGGGACAGATGCAAAGCTGTAATACAACTGAGTATTTCAGGAGCAAATAGAACTATTCTGTAACATCTGATAAGAAGTTAAACCCTCCTGAGCTATAGATACTTTTGTTGGCATTCAGCAGTTGTGATCTGCAAAATCTTAAAGCAAACTTTTGTATAAAACTACTTTTGTTATACCAAACGAAATCATGTCCAAGGAGTTCGTTTATGTTTATTTTTAGTTTTTCAAGTTTATTTATTTTTGGTCCTGTGACTCAGGAGTAAATTTTTTATGGAGGGGAGAGGGGCAGGGGAGAGAGAGAATCTTAAGCAGGCTCCACGCCCAGCATGGAGCCCGAGGTGGGGCTTGATCTCACAATCCTGAGATCAGGACCTGAGCTAAAATCAAGGGTCGGACACTAAAATGACTGAGCCATCTGGGCGCCCCCCTCTCCAAAAATACTTTTTAAACCCTTCTATACTCACTGTTCATTAACTGATTTCCTTTACTTTTCAGAATATTTTTCATTTTGACAAGAAAGGAATAGCATATGAAATGGTGCCATCTTCCTATGATGCCAGTTTTGACGAAATCTTTAAAGAACACTAACCTTTAGAAAGATGTTTATCTACTTGCAAGGAACATAAACCCCAAGAGATTTTCTGGACTCTTCCCTAATTTGGGAGATTTTTGTCAAATTGCTTGCATGTGCTCATGTACTCACACTTAATTAGTCACAATTCTTCTTTAGAAAAAGCTTGTTTTAAAGAGAAGCTCAACAACTGTGATATCTTTGGAATTTATAAATATCTAGTCCAGGATTTCCTTAAGCTTGTCATCTGTTTCCTCATTTCAAAAGTTGAAGCAGTGTTAGGCTGCATTTTTAAAATGTTAGGTTTGTTTCGCCAATACAGGAAAAGCAACACTTCCTAATTTGCTTAGATTCATGCCCACATAATTTGAAATTATATCAGCTCCAGATAAGTACTATTGTAATAGGGGAATTAACAGGTTGAATGTGTGCACATACACGTGGATGTCCATGTGTGTCTGTAGTGTGAATGTGTATTAGTAATGTGATAGAGGATTTTAGAAAATCAGTACGAATGTCAATTCATTTTTTGGACACTTGTGACCAACAGAGAGACTAAACATACATTTCATTAATTAACTTATTTCCCTTAGGTATTTTTCTAATCTTTAAATCCTTGAGTTAGGATTCATTAATAAGTATATTTTTATTAGAGCATGGTATTTCCTAAAATCGTCTTTAAAGATGAGTTACACATTAGTAGAATCTTTTAGATACTAATAGTTGCCTCTCATCATTTATATAAATGTACTAAAAATAATTGTATATATCTAGCTCAAAATTCTATTCTATGTGGAAATTTCCCTTATAAAATCTGTGGTGAGTGGTTAAATAGTTTTTTTTGGTGGTTGTTTTTAGAGAGAATGTATGGGAAACATCTAGAACTGTTCTTGGTACAGTTAACTTTTTTGCTTAACAACAGTCTTTAAATGAAATTTTGTCAGTGGATAATCATTAACTTTATTCAAAGATTTACTATAAGGATGTTTTTTCTCCTGATTGTTTATATATTTTACTGATTATGTGAGTAAACATGTTTATTTTTATGAATCCAAACAAAACAAAGTTAAAGTTTACTATAATCTCACCTCTCAGTAATAGTTACTATTAACAATTATGTGTGTGGGTATATATATATTCTAATTAGGTATATGTATATTTGAGTATATATAAACATTGATATATTTTTATTCTACAGAAATAGATCATATTAACATTTTAAAAAAGTATGTCTCAGATATCTTTTCCTGTAAATAAAAATAGATTTTGGGTGAAATAGGCGAAGGGGATTGAAGAGTACACTTATCATGATGAGCACAGAGTAATATATAGAATTGTTGAATCACTATATTGTGTGCCTGAAACTAATATAACAGTGTGTTAACAATACTGGAATTTTAGGGCACCTGGGTGGCTTAGTTGGTTAAGCAACTGCCTTTGGCTCAGGTCATGATCTCAGGGTCGTGGGATGGAGCCCCGCATCGGGCTCCCTGCTCAGCTGGGAGCCTGCTTCTCCCTCTCCCTCTACCTGCTACTCCACCTGCTTGTGCTCTCTCTCTCTCTCTCTGTCAAATAAATAAATAAAAAATCTTTAAAAACAAAACAAACAAAAAAAACTGATACTGGAATTTTAAAAAAAATTGTTTTAAAAAATTTTTTTATTTTATGCTTTTTAATCCTGCCATGTATTCCATTATATGGCTATATCACAGTTACTTATCCAAACTCCCTGTAAGAGTTATAGTAGAGTATGTCAGGCTGCAATTTCATGGCCAGAGTCTTCAAGGAAGATATTCTTTTCACTCATGCAACAGAGTTTTATTAGAGTCTACTGCTTCAGTGAAGCTTACACTCTAAAAGGAACAGACAAAATAGCATGTAAGCAAGTGGACAAGATTTTTTTAGAGGATGATAAATGCTAGCCCAAGGCCAGTGTGACTAGGATGCAGTAATTGAGGGGATGAAGTCAGAGAGGTATGCGCCTCGCGGTCCACGGAAGGAAGCACGAGTGTTATTTGCATTTCAGTGGTGAGCTTTGGGAGGGCTCAGACTGGAAAGCTTCAAGGTATTCCTGGCTGCTCATCTGCCTCACCTCTCACACCACTCTTCCTGGTCTCTCCTCCCTGGCCACACTGGACTTCTGACTCTTCCTGGAATATGTAAAGCTCTTTTCTGCTTCTGAGTCTTTACATTTCTTTCTTTCTTTTTTTTTTTTTTTAAGATTTTATTTCTTTGTCAGAGAGAGAGCACGCACAAGCGGGGGCCAGAGGGAGAAGCAGGCTCCCTGCTGAGTAAGGAGCCCGATGCGGAACTCGATCCCAGAACCCTGGGATCATGACCTGAGCCAAAGGCTGAAGCTTAACGGACTGAGCCACCCAGGCGTCCCGGGTCTTTACATTTCTTATTTGATCAGCCTAGAAACAACAACAACAACAGCAACAAACCAAAGCACTATTCTTCCACATAATGATGTGGCTCCCTCATTCGTATCACTGAGGTCTCTCCTCGTACATCCTATCTAAAAATGCTTCCTCCCTACCCCCACCCCCATCATGATGTCTCCATTCTAATCCCCAGGAACTCTCTATATCTTTCCCTTGCTTGATTTTTCTTTGGAGCATTTACTGCTACCTGACTTTATTTCTTTCTTTACGTGTGTGAATTCTGTCAGCTCCCCTAGACTGTAAATGCCACATAAGGGCATGGATTTTGTCTGCTCTGTACAACATTGTATCCCCAGTGCCTAGAACATTGTCTGGCACATAGCGGGTAATGTTATTAGTTATCTATTCTATGTAACATATTGCACAAAACTTAGTGGCTTAAAACAGTAAGCATTTATCTCACAGTTTCTATGGATCAGGAGAGGCTAAGCTGGGTGGGTGTGGCTCAGGGGCTTCAGCATTGTAGTAAGTGTTGGCCCAGGCTGCGGCACGAGGGTCTACTTCCAAGCTCTTTCATACGGTTGTTGGTCAGAGGCCTCAGTGCCTTGGTTTCTCCATAGGGCTGCTCTCAACATAGCCAGTTGGAAAGTGATGAGAGAGAGAGATCGAGAGAGCAACTGATTAAGGCGAAAGCCACAGTACCTAGTTATGACCTATTCTGAAGTTGTACACCATCATTTCTCCATCATTCTATTTGCTAAAAACCAGTCAGTAAGCCCAGTCCACGCTCAAAGGGAGGGGAACGAAGGTCCATTTCTTAATGGGAGGGGTATTACATAATTTGTGGACATATTTTAAAAACAAACAGAAGGATGTATAAATTGGGTTATATCTTTAAACAATCACTGGCTGCTGTGTGGAGAATGGACTCTGGGGGGGCAAAACAGAACCAACGAGACTGATGCTGATGCTAGCCAACATTTATTAATTCATTTTCTGTGCCAGGAACTGGTCGAAGCACTTGACAGCTATTAAGTCACTTAATCCTCAGAACAACCTTATGAGGTCTGCATCATTCTATTGTCTGCATTTTATAGATGAGGAAGCCGAGGCACAGAGATGTGAAAAAAAAACAGCAGTCTAGGTGAAAGATGATCTCATACAACAGCTCTGACCCGGAATATTTCAAATGCCTTTAAGTTCTCCAATTTATGATTCCAACTCATCAAAGTGAGCACAAGGTATTACAGAAATCTCTAAATTAATTGAAGATAATACCACAGTTATGCAAGGTAATATACTCATAAATATGTACTATAGATTTTACATTTCTGCCAATAATTCTAGAGTAGTCCATGGTCTATCTCTTTTTTTCAGTAATGGAAGTCCATAGTTATGATAAGCGTAAAACCATGATGTTTAAATTTTATTTTATATGTTTCTGGGGCTAGAAATAACAAATTTACAAACACAGTGACAGTCATGAGTGTATTTATCCTTTTGCAGATCTTAAAAACAAATTTATTTTGTTTTTTCAAATGTTTGGATAAGTGTATCTTCAGCCCCAGAACTTAATCTATAATTGCCAAGCAATGGAATCATTTTTTTTTTCTGAATTTAGATGGTGTAAATAAGAAATACTATTTTCCTATTATATCAACTATATAATAACTACATTAATAGACCATTATTTAAGGTCATTGTATAATTTGTATTTTAAATAAAATAAGCTATATGTAAGCAGATTAGATTTACCTTTACAGTTTTGAACTATTCTACTGCTTGTCATACAAAGAATGAATGGTCTTCCTTTTTTTTATGTAACATATTTTTTCTTAAAGATTTTATTTGTTTATTTGACAAAGAGAGAGAGAGAGAACACAAGCAGGGGGAGCAGCAGGCAGAAGGAGAAGCAGGCTCCCCACTAAGCAGGGAGCCCGATGTGGGGCTCGATTCCAGCACCCTGGGATCATGACCCAAGCTGAAGGCAGACATTTAACCGACTAAGCCACCCAGGCGCCCCATGAATGTTCTTCCTCATGTTAAGTGAAATTCTGTACTCTGCCTGCAGATCAACAATGACCTTTACACTGTTATCCTTAGTGTGTTGATTAAAGAAAGTGTTTGTTTAGCTTTTGTTGCCCATTTCATTTTACTGCAATGTGAACTAATTGTACTATGCACAGGAAAATATGTCATTTTTCTTTTGCTTTCACAGTTGATTGCTTCCCCCATCATCTCATAGGCCCTTTATGATACCCCCATCATTCTTTTTTTCTTTTGCATTTTTTCTGCAAATATATTTTAACCCTACTAGAAAAGAAAAATTTATTGCTGCATTAATCCCAATAGCAGTTTTATGAATAATGTTTCTTCTATTATCTCAAAGAAGTGAGCAGGTTTCTGCGCCGTATGCGAAACACACTGTGAAGACTGACCGTGCTGGAATAGGGGTCAGTGTTTTAAGAAACAAACAAGATGCACCACAGCGTTAATCTCATGGATATCTAATAACATACATAATCATTGGGTTACATAGTAATTTAGACAAATGGGTAGTAAGCAGGTGACACAGATAACTATACTTATATTTAATGAAGGCAAATCAGGCATTTGGGGGGTCAGTTGGGGATAGAGGAAATGTGAACTTAGTCTGAGCAGAAATTTCAGTAGATAATAGGTTATTAACCAACTGGAATCCAGACAGTTGGGACTCTAAATTTTCTGGTTGGGGCACAGCCACAGGATAGACTTTGGAATTGAGGGCAAGACAATGAATTTTCTTCTCTCAAGGAAAATTGTCCCTTTCAAAGTGGGACAAAAACTAAAAAGGATGGTCCAGACATGCAGCTGAATGTAGTAAAGGTAAGAAAAGAGGCTTAAGCTTGAGAGTGACTGAATCCTCCTTTCAGGGAAAGAGAAGAGGAGGAAGAAAAGCCGAGAAGGGAAATCATGAGGAAAACCAAATGTTTCCCTTTGTAGCTCAAACCTTCCCCTTCTCTCTCTTACTTCTGGGGCTGATCTCAGAGGGGACGTGGACCCCTCAAAGGGGACAATGTGACCCTGAATATCTTCTCCAATTAGCCTGAAATTTTACTAATTAGACATTCTTAAACATTTTGATTCACCTAAACTTTACTTCGAGCCTACTATACATCAGGTTAGCATAAGTGATCTCATTTAATCCTTAGCTTCTTTGCAAGGTAGGTGTTCATGGAATTTGAAGATAAGAAAAAAGATTGAGGAAAGTGTGAAATGTGTTCAAAGTCACACACTGACTGAAGAGTCTCCTGATTCTTCCTTGTCCAGTCTCCTTCCACCACTTCCTGGAAGGGTCAAAGGACAAAAAAGGAAGGCTGTATCAGCAGGACTGCTGTGATGAGTGGGGGGATGGGAGGGTATGAGTCACACTGCAGACGTCACAGATTTGTATTTTTATTATGACACGTTCCAGACATATGGCAGAAAATGTGTTGCCCTAACAAAATTGAATATTAGGACAATTTTCTGACAGATGTAAGCAAAGCCTCATGAAAAGTGCCTTTTCCAATTCCAACATAGTCTTTGTTTGGTTTATTGGCAGCTTTGGCTATTTTTAAACATAAAATTAAAAAGTATGTTTTAAACAGCATACAGAAGTCCTCCCTTATCCACGGGCGATATGTTCCAAGACCCCCAGTGGATGCCTGAAATCGCAGAGAGTACTGAACCTTATATACATTATGTTTTTTCCTATACACACACAGCTATGATAAAGTTTAATTTATAAATTAAGCACAGTACAAAGATTAGTGACAATAACTAATGATAAAATAGAACAATTATAACAATACACTGTAATAAAAGTTATGCGAAGGTGGTCTCTCTCTTAAAATATTTTATTGTACTGTACTCACCTTTCTTCTTCCTGTGTTGATGGGAGATGATAAAACGCTTACTTGACGAATGAGGTGAGGTGAGTGATGTAAGTGTGACATAGCGTCAGGCTATCACTGACCTGACGATACCTCAGAAGGAAGATCATCTGCTTCTGCACTGCAGTTGACTATGGGTAACAGAAACCAGGGAAAGCAAGATCGTGGATGCTCAGGGACTACTGTACTTTTCCTAAGATTAAACTTGAATTTACTTGGGGAATGATCAAAGACAAGTACTTTTGATGTTAAGGATATCTGGATACAGGGGCACCTGGGTGGCTCATTCGTTAAGCGTCTGCCTTTGGCTCAGGTCATGATCCCAGGATCCTGGGATCAAGCCCCACATTGGGCTCCCTGCTCCTCGGAATCCTTCTTCTCTCCCACTCCCCCTGCTTGTGTTCCCTCTCTCACTGTGTCTCTCTCTGTCAAATAAATAAATAAAATCTTAAAAAAAAAGGATACGAGGTGGGAACAGGAGTGTCACAGGGGGACACTTTGGGCTGCCAGAGCATCATCTGAAGCAGTCTGAAGGGAGTGTCTTTGATCAGCAGAGGGAGGAAACCAGGTATGTAGGGGGAATGTAATATAAGGGGCATCACATGTAGATAGGAAAAAAGCACCAAGGAAGAGAAAGGAGAGAATCAATCCAAACGTCACAACTTTACCCAGACCGTCTCTGTCGTCTGTTCTGAAAGTCTTAAAGGCATGGCTATTCTCAGGTTGTTCCCCCGCCTCCCCCACAGTAGTAACCTTGGAGCAGCTCCCTATTTTCTGTCACCCAGAACAGCTGGATTGACACAGATGCAGAGTAGATTGTGATGTGATATGAGGACAGACCCTCGCCTAGAGGATTTCTCCTTAAATGTGTGAAATTTCACTAACCCAGAGGACTCTGTTAGCAGGCAGAGTTTTTATTGCAGTTGTAACTGTCATAGTTGTTACATGGCTCTGCATGACTGAACACCCCGCTTTTGTGAGGTGAGCACAGTTTCTTTTGGATGATCCTTGCATGCATCCTTATATATTCCGCTATGGCACATGACCTCAGAAAATAGGGAGGGCA
Organism: Neomonachus schauinslandi; assembly: GCF_002201575.2. Lineage (NCBI taxonomy): Eukaryota > Metazoa > Chordata > Mammalia > Carnivora > Phocidae > Neomonachus > Neomonachus schauinslandi. The sequence continues at coordinate 26,514,804 of NC_058413.1, read as the reverse complement.
ATTTACTACCAGGAGTCAGGCAGTCGATATTGAATATGGAGGGACTGGCTATTTCCTTAGTTCAGGTATAAAGGGAGGAAGGAAGGAATTGGGGAACAGATCAAGGAGTTCCTATTTTGGGGCAGTCATTTTGTTGAATCAGATGGGATGACTGAGGCAAGAGGACTGGGTGTGTGTGGTCTTGGGTAAGGAAAGAAAGCTGCCTGAGGCTCTGTTCTCACTTACCGGAATCTCGGTTCCCTCATCTGTAAAAGGTGGGACCTGACAAGCTTGGATGACTTCTCCATGTACCATTTTAGAGGATTGTAAAATTCTACTTTCCTTTTAGAGCTTAATGTTTGTTATATCGATGATTTGATGCTGAGACCTGTCAGGAATACAATTTTTTTTTTTAAAGGAGGCTCCACAAACACTATGGGGCTTGAACTCAAGACCCCAAGATCAAGAGTAACATGCTCTATTGACTGAGCCTGCCAGGAGCCATAAGAACACATTCTTTAATTTAAACTCTTCCTAAGGGTGATTATAATCTCCTTTATGACTACATGTTTTATAAAAACATTTTCAAACAGTATGGAGTTTCCTCAAAAAGTTGAAAATGGAATTACCCTATGACCCAGCAATTGCACTATTGGGTATTTACCCCAAAGATACAAATGTAGTGATCCGAAGGGGCACCTGCACCCCAATGTTTATAGCAGCAATGTCCACAATAGCCAAACTATGGAAAGAGCCCAGATGTCCATCGACAGATGAATGGATAAAGAAGATGTGATATATATATACAATGGAATATTATGCATCCATCAAAAGGAATGAAATCTTGCCATTTGCAATGACGTGGATGGAACTAGAGGGTATTATGCTGAGCAAAATAAGTCAATCAGAGGAAGACAATTATTATATGATCTCACTGATATGTGGAATTTGAGAAACAAGGCAGAGGATCATAGGGGAAGGGAGGGAAAAATGAAACAAGATGAAACCAGAAAGGGAGACAAACCATGAGAGGCTCTTAATCTCAGGAAACAAGCTGAGGGTTGCTGGAGTGGAGGGAGAGGGGGAGGGATGGGGTGGCTGGGTGATGGACATTGGGGAGGGTATGTGTTGTGGTGAGTGCTGTGTGTTGTGTAAGAATGATGAATCACAGACCTACCTGTACCCCTGAAACAAATAATACATTTTACGTTTTTTTTTAAAAAGATTTTTTATTTATTTGTTTGACAGAGAGAGACACAGCGAGAGCGGGAACACAAGCAGGGGGAGTGGGAGAGGGAGAAGCAGGCTTCCTGCAGAGCAGCGAGCCCTATGTGGGGCTCGATCCCAGGACCCTGGGATCATGACCTGAGCCAAAGGCAGACACTTAACGACTGAGCCACCCAGGTGCCCCACAGTTCATGTTAATAATAATAAAAAATGGTAAAAAAAAAAAAAAAAAAAGAAAGTAAAAAAAAAATTTGAAGAATGCATTTCATGAAAATCTTTGATTTGGGGTAGATGCTTAAGGTCACACAGCTTGGGCACAAATCCAGCTCCATTATTTACTGTGTAACCTTGGACAAGTTTCTTAATCTCTGTGCTTCAGCTCCTTCACCTATAAAATGAGAATAGTAACAGTTATCCTTGAGTTATTAAATAAAAACATTCAGAACAGTGTGTGGCATATGGTAGGACCTAAAAAGTATTTGTGGGATGCATGAATATCACTTAGGAATGGTATGTTCACTCAAAGCTTTTTGGAGGAGGGAACATTTGTCTTACTTTGAAGGACAGGTGGGATCTCAATAAGAGAAGGCACTATTAATGACAGAAATGTTACAAGCATGGAGAAATAAAAGGTATCATTGGCAAGAGAGAAAAGCACATTTTTGTGGGGTCATAAAGCCTATAGGAAAATGGCTAAAAAGGTTTTATGGAGTCCAACTATAATGTGCCTCAATAGCCAAACTAAAAAATATGAACATTTTTAGTAACTGAAACAGTCTGAAGGTTTGTGAGCAGGGACCTGTAAAGATAAAAAAAATTTGGGGGGCGCCTGGGTGGCTCGGTCGTTGAGCGTCTGCCTTCGGCTCAGGTCGTGATCTCAGGGTCCTGGGATCGAGCCCCGCGTCGGGCTCCCTGCTCCGCGGGAGGCCTGCTTCTCCCTCTCCCACTCCCCCTGCTTGTGTTCCCGCTCTCCCTGCCTCTCTCTGTCAAACAAAAAAAAAAAATTTTTTTTTTAAAGATTTTATTTATTTATTTGAAAGAGAGAGAAACAGCATGAGAGGGGAGAGAGCCAGAGGGAGAAGCAGGCTCCCCGCTAAGCCGGGAGCCTGATGTGGGACTCGATCCCAGAATTCCGGGATCATGACCTGAGCTGAAGGCAGTTGCTTAACCAACTGAGCTACCCAGGCACCCAGCAGGGACCTGTAAAGATCCAAACAAGATGGATGGACTAAGACACCAAGATACAATGTGCAACACAGGGAATATAGTTAATACTGGTGTAAGAACTTTATATGGTGACAGATGGTAGCTAGATTTACCACTTAGCAGTGTATATAAATGTTGAATCATTATGTGGTACACCTGAAACTGATGTTGTATATCAACTACACTTCAATTTAAAAAAGTTAAGAAGAAAAGAAGAAAACAAGGTGCATGATTTATTTTACTTGCTCGTTTTGTATTTCCTTGGTTTAAACATTTTTTTCCTCATATAAAACCTATGTTAGTCCAATATTTTGCATTATAAGTACATTTAACTTCCAAGAATGAAATTCAGAGGCTCTGGAGAGAGAGAACAAGGTAAACAGTGTGGGGGCTGGCAGGCCTTTTCACTCTATGAGCTGGTGCCTATGGGCAATGGATTCAATCAGACCTGAAAGAGAGCCTTACATTTTGGCAAAACCTATGGAAATAATGTGCCAAGGATTATAAGGATTCTCCAGCCATGGAGACATCATTTAGGTTGCATATGAGTGGGTATGTCAGTGTTTTTACCATCTTGGAGGAAGAAATTAAAGACTTAACTGAAAGCTCTAGAAAAACTTTAACAAAGGGTGTGATTGCTAGATTCCATCTTAAGAAGAAGATGAAACTGGAAAAGCCAACAAGTTAAAAGCTTCATAAAATTTCTGAAGTGCTCTAAGAGGTGGAACATGTGAAAAATTGACTTTACGATTAACTACCAGGAGCAGACCATTTTTTTCTTTTAAGTTTTTTTTTAAGATTTTCTTTATTTACTTTTCAGAGAGAGAGAGAGAGAGGGAGAGAGCACAAGCAGGAAGAGTGGCAGGCAGAGAGAGAAGCAGGCTCCTGGCTGAGCAAGGAGCCTGATGCAGGATTCGATCCCAGGAGCTTGGGATCATGACCTGAGCTGAAGGCAGAGGCTTAACCGACTGAGCCACCCAGGCATCCTCTAGGAGCAGACCATTTAGATGGACATATTATTTGTACAAGGTTATATACACAAAACAATGCACACTGTACTTTGTGAGCAATTTGGATAATTTTCAAGGATGAATGTTGCCATATGAGATTTTTGCTTTCTGCTGACTGTAATACTGAACTCAGATTCAGATAAGATTTGTGAACTTCCAGATTAAGATGAGATTATTTTTATCTGTTTGAATTTATTATTTATTTATTTATTTTTAAGACAGTGCGTTTTTTAAGATTTATGTATTTATTTGAGAGAGAGAGAGAGAAAGAGAGTGCGTGAGCAAGAGGAGGGGCGGAGGGAGAGAAAGAATCCTCAGACTCCTCGCTGAGCACGCAGCCCACCCCGCTGCTCAATCCCAGGACCGTGAGATCATGACCTGAGCCGAAATCAAGAGTCAGAAGCTTAACTGACTGAGCCACCCAGGTGCCCCTGTTTTTTAATTTTTAAAAAGATTTTATTTATTTATTGGAAAGAGAGAGAGAGAGAAAGAGCACGACGGGGGTGGGGGGAGGGGGCGGGCGGGAAGAGGGTGAAAGTACAAGCAGACTCCCGGCTCAGCAGGCAGCCCAACTCAGGACTCTATCCCAGGACTCTGGGATCAGGACCTGAGCAGAAGGCAGATGCTTAACCCACTGAGCCACCTCGATGCCCCTATCTGTTTGAATTTAGTGGGAACAGTTTCTTTTTTTCTTTTAAAGATTATTATTTATTTATTTGACATAGAAAGAGAGCACAAGCAAGGAGAGTGGCAGGCAAGGGAGAGAGAGAAGCAGGCTCCCCACCAAGCAGGGAGCCCGACGCAGGCTCAATCCCAGGACCCCGGGATCATGACCTGAGCAGAAGGCAGATGCCCAACCAACTGAGCCACCGAGGCGCCCCAGTTTCTTTTTTTTCAAGGAAGAGAAACAGATCTTTGGGCTGCAAAGAGTTACTTGAGTGGGCCTCTCAGCTATGCAAATGTAGGTAGGAGACACTCCTGAACCTTTTTTCCATTCCAGCTGCCCCTCCCTGAGGCCCAGGTATACAGAACTGAACTCTAGCTGGAGGTAAATTATTTGCATAAGGAGGCCAGGACCTTTGGGAGGGACTAAACAGCAGAAGCTCCCTGCTGGACCCCTCCTGCCTCAGACTTGCAGTTAGGGAGCTCTTTTTGGCTGGCTAGGTCCTCCTTACACCCTCCCAAACCCCCAATGGCAGGAAAGGATACCCAGGGTCTGGAGGAAAACAATAATAAACCCCTAACTTGAGGAAGGAGAGTGTGCTTTGATGCCCCAGGCTCTGTGACAAATTCCAAGGTTTTTCTTTGGAGAAGTATCAGCATCATCTGCTAAGACTGTGGAAGGGCCATTTCTCTCTCTTGACACCTAGATGTGGTACAGTGAGGAACAAGGGCAGTGATGAACACAAGGTAAGTGCAGGAGAACTGGTCTCCTTTGGAAGGAGTAATTTTTGGATTTGGGTGTTGGGGAAAGACCTAAGAGAGAGAGAGGTCTTAGATTTCATGTCTGGGGTGATTTCAAGCAATTGTGACTGCAGTATGAGTTTATGGAGAGTTTCATACTGCTCACACAGAAAATTCATTCTTTCATTTTACAAGTACAATTTGATCCTTGAACAACATGGGTTTGAACGGCACGGGTCCACTTATATGTGGATTTTTGTCAATAAATACAGTATAGTACTGTTAATGTATTGCTCTTTTTTGTGATTTTCTTTTTTTTTTCAAATTAATTATTTTTAAAGTAGTAATCTCTACACCCAACGTGGGGCTCAAACTCATGACCCTGAGATCAAGGGTCATATGCTCTCTCTACCAACTGAGTCAGGGAGGCGCCCCTGTGATTTTCTTAACAGTTTCTTTTTTCTAGCTTACTTTTTTGGTAAGAATACACTACGTAATATGTGTAACATACAAAATGTGTGTTCTACCGAGTATGTTATCAGTAAGGCTTCTGGTCAACAGTAGGCTATTAGTAGTTAAGTTTTTGGGGAGTTAAAAGTTATATGCAGATTTTTGACTGCAGTGAGTGAGGGGTCCACACTCCTAACCCTGGAGTTGTTCAAAGTATTTATTGAATTCCTTTGTATGCCAGGCATGATCTACCCTTTGGGGATAGAGCAGCCAACAAAACAGACCAAAAATTCTGCTGCCAGGGAGCTTACCTTTGTGGGGAAGAGGGGACCGAAAAAATCTATACCATAGTAGCTTTGATGGCGGTAAGTCCTAAGGATAAAAATAAAAACAGGGAGTTTGGGGCACCTGGCTGGCTCAGTCAGAAGAGCATGTGACTCTTGATCTCAGGGTCATGAATTTGAGACCCACATTGGATGTAGAGATAATAAATAAATAAGTAAATAAGCAAACAAACTAAAAAAACAAAAACAAAAACCCAGGGCATTTATGTGTATGTATAGGTGGTTATCACTGAGGAGACATTTGGGTAAGGACCTGAGAAGGAAGAGTGACTAAAGTCCTTGAGTATACAGTAAGGACACAAAAAGTAGGAGGCATGTTCCTTGTGGACCAGTTCTATGCAAGATCTTACAGACCATTTTAGGTCCGTTGTCAGGTTTTTAGCTTTTATTCTGAATGAAATTGGAAGTTATTGGAAGGAACACTTAAACAATACAGAAAAGTGCAAAGAAGAAAATAGATAGCTCCCATACCCAAAGCCAGTGGCTTTTTTGATCATGTCGTGTCCCTCCTTATTCAGTAGCTTCCGTTGCAGGTAGAATAAGGTCGAAAATCCTAATCTGGCCTTTGCTTCTTCCTCTACCTTCATCTGCTTGGATTTATCCTCTCACTCTGACTAAAAACTTTCACTTTCTCAAAATTTCTACTCTCTATTGCCTTTTTCTACATGGCTTTTGCATATATCTTTTCTTTTGTCTCAAGTGTTCTCTGTTTGGGCTACTTTCCACACACCTTTATCTCAACCTTTTTTTTTTTTTTTTTTGAGATTTTATTTGACAGAGAGACACAGCGAGAGAGGGAACACAAGCAGGGGGAGTGGGAGAGGGAGAAGCAGGCTTCCCGCGGAGCAGGGAGCCTGATGTGGGGCTCGATCCCAGAACCCTGGGATCATGACCTGAGCCGAAGGCAGACGCTCAACGACTGAGCCACCCAGGTGCCCCTCAGATCTCAACTTTCATTTACTCATTCAGCCTGTGTAGTGTAGTTGCACACAGTCCCATGCTTCAAGGGCCCCCATGATGGGTTCCTCTACTGTTACCATCTTGAAATCCTTCATGATTTTGAACAAGGCACCCCACCTTTTCATTTTTCAGTGGGCCCCGAATGTAGCTGGTCCTGTTGATCAGCTGCTACGTACCGCTGTCTTGGAGCTGGGGATACAGTGGTGTCCAAAAAGATGTGCTTTCTACTTTTGCAGAGCTTTCAGATTGGTAGTAGAGGTAGGCATGAATCAAACAACAGAAAACAAACAACTGAGGAAACAGAAACTGAGAAAAATGCTACCCATGAAGGATATATGGGGATGTGGATTAGAGAAGTCAGGAGGTTCTTTCTGAGGAAGTAAGCCCTTAGTTAAGTCCTGGAGAGTGAGAAATGAATGAGGTTTTTTATGGCTTCCCCACCTTCTCATTTGATTAGGGTCTACCTTCTCATTGCAGGCTGGGCTCTTTTTTTATAATGCTTATTAATATTATAATTAGTTATTTGTATAATAACCAACTTTCTAGAGAGAGTATAAACTCATAGGGTATCTCCCTTTTCCTTGTATCCTCAAATTATAGTCCAATGTCTGGTACACAGTATTTAAGTAGTAATTCTGAATGAAAAGATTTTTTTCTAAAGATCTTATTTATTTGAGAGAGCGAGAGCATGCACGAGGGGGGATGGGCAGAGGGAGAGTGAGTGGGAGAAGCAGACTCCCCACTGAGCAGGGACCCAGAGGCAGGGCTCCATCCCAAAGCCCTGGGATCATGACCTGAGCCGAAGGCAGAAGCTTGACCCACTGAGCCACCCAGGCACCCCCTGAATGAAAAGATTATTGAGTTTTTTGGTTATCATCTTTTTACACACAATTAACTTTTTCATATACAATTTAGTAGTCTGCATTTTTAAAAAGAACACTGAAAGTTTTCCATTGTTTTTTTCTTACAAACTTCATAAAATGGCTAAGTCGGGGGCTTTGAAAAGCTATCTGGATGTTGGCGTTCCGAATGGATTGGAGAGGTAAGAGATTGCAAGTAAAGAGATTAAGCTAAGAGACAATAGGTATAAAGTGGAGGAGGACTTGAATTTATAGTGTTTATTGACTCATTTAGCAGCATTTACTAAAGACAACTATAAATCAGGCACTGTAAGCGCTGGCAATGCAATTGTTTAAAAAAAAAAAAAAGAAGAAGAAGACAGAATCCCCTCCTGGAACTTACAGTACAGTGAAGAGCAATGTCAGGGATAGAAAGGAAAAAAAAATCCTCCTCCTTTTCAGCTTTTCCATAAATGTAGTAATGCCACAAAATAGGGAGAATTGAAGCCTCTTACTAAAAGTGATCCAGAGAAATATTTAGCAAAAGTTCTGGAAATTCGAAGTTCTAGTGGAATAGTTCCCTTGTTTCACTAAGATTTTTTTTTTTATTGTAACTTTCTCCTGTGAATAGTGTTTTTATCCTTTTTTGGTTCTTTTAACTATTGCTTTTTTAAAAAATCAAAAGTAACTAAATACTAAGTAAAAAGGAATGGCTAATATGCTGCTATCTCTCTGAGAGACAGTTATTGTTTTGTTTTTCTATTTTGGAAGCCTTTTCAACTGGTTATCCTCCCTAACTTGAAGAAAACAACTGTCATTCGAAAATACTTCCAACTGCTTCAGGGCGTACTATCCTCTTCTCTTTTTAAAAGGCATTCTCAAAAATACTCCTCTCCATTTGAAAAGCAGCAGGGAATAAATGTGTAGTATTAAATATGCAGCAATTTGCCACTCCCTTTGCCCTCCCCCAGTTACTGCAATAGAAAATGTCTGGGGATAAACACATATGTGGTAGAGTCAAACCTCCTAGTGAAGATGATGAAAGGAACAAAGAAAGGACACTTCCTTAGAGAAAGGTGTTCAGTCCTCCCCTCCCCCCATTAAACATTGATTGAGAACAAAAGGAAATAAGTATTTAAAAAATCAACTCTCAATGATAGGTACTAGAAGGTCAGCGGTTTCTTAGGGAAAAGAAGGGGACAGGGCGTGCAGACTAGGGCTTTGCTGTATAATCTTGGGCAGGTCACATAAGCATCTTTGAAGCCCTGTCCTAGCTTAAGAGTTTGGACCAAGGATCTCTAAATTTCTTTCATCTCTAAAATTCTATAGTTCTATGATTACGTTGAGATGGGCCATTCTGTTGATTTCCTAGTCTCCAGGAGAGAGGTAACTAGTCTCTGGGAGTGGAACTAGATGGGAGAGTTATCAATGCAGAGGTGGGTATAATTCACAATTACGGGGTTTGGGACCTTAGAGATGCTCTTGGAAAATGTGCAAGAAGGCCTTTCCCCCGTTCTTTAACCCGATTTTACAATTCTCTTGACTCTTTGGGATGGGGGAGCGGGAAGGACCTATTTTAGACCTGGACTGTTCACTTGACCAAGCATTTCCCCTTTCCTTATTTTTGGACCCTTAAAAAAACAAACAAACAAAAAAACCCCAAGTCGCCAAGAAACAGATCCTAAAGGGGTGGAAGGGGAAATTGTGATTACCGCATCTCGAACGGCCTGTAAAATCCCGCTTCCTCATTTTAATCCTTTCTTTGGGGGGGGTTAGGATCTTTTTTTAAATGTGTATTTTTGTCGGAGTGGGCCTAGAGTGAGGTTCAGAACAGCAGAGGGGGCGCTAACGGATGCTGCTTCTGCGGGCGGGCGGGCCGGCGGGAGGGAGCTCCGGGTCGGGTCCACGCCGGCCGCCAGGCGGGCTCGGAGCTACAAGGGCGCGGCTGCGGGCGGGCCCCGGGGAGGGGCTTCGCGGAGGCGCCGCGGCCCGAGGCGAGCGGGGCCGCCCGGGCTCGGCGCGCAGCGCGGCCCGGCGGGCG